>NW_012155951.1:3195351-3197741 GCF_000956105.1 Propithecus coquereli | reverse complement strand
TTTCATGCACAAAATTATTTAAAATATTTTATAAAATAACCTTCAGGCTATGTGTCTAAGATATATATGAAACATAAATAAATTTCTGGTTTAGACTTGGGGTCATTCCCCAGTGTATCTCATTATGTATATGCAAATATTCAAAAATCTGAAAAATTTCAAAATCCAAAACCCTTCTTTATGGTCACACGCATTTCAAATAAGGGATACCACAACCTGTATTCTTGTAATAAACTCCATTAGAGACTTTCCTTTTGAAAATCATCAATAATGAGTTTGCCACAGCCATTTTAAGTCATTTCATCATCTACAGGTAATTTTTTTGTTTGATGGTTTGTTTTATTCGAGTGTTCTCCTAAAAGTTCTTAACAATCAGTCACAGGTTAGGAGTGACTCATCTTAAAGAATGACTATTTCAAAGGATCACGTAAGACTATTCCAGGTACCTGTAGGTGTAGCCTTCTAATGGCATCACTTAAACATATTTGAAATCATAGCAATAGACTGAGTCAAGATTTCCAGAAATTGAGCTAAGAAGTAGATAAGTCCATGGCATTGCTAACCCAACATCTACAATAACAAGAGTTAATTATATGGAGCTGAATCAACTGTTGGAGATGATTATTCTTTTTGTTTGAATTATTGTAGCTTTTTTCATGTTCTATTTTTGAGATATTTAATGAACTGTTCATTCTTTTCTTTTAAGCTATCTATAACATATCTGTAAGTTATGTATAATTCATAACAAATTAGTAAATTATAATCTGGCACAGTAAAATAAAACATTTACAAATGATATTTTACTTTCCCTATTTGACAATTTCAGAATCATGAGAATTATAGGACAAATTTGGCAATAACTCAATATTTAGCTGAATACAACAGAGAAATAAACCCATGAAACGTTGAGACAGTGGTGAAGCATGCACTGTCAGTTCCCCACTCATATCTCCAAATTGAACACTATTCATTAGTATGCAAATAATTGTTTTTAGTCTCAATCTTCTGTAGCTATTTGTCTGAGGAGATTCCCTGGCTATTAGAGTACACCTGGACCACACACAAACAGCTGCAAGTGTCAAGGAATTCATGTCTATGGCAGTATTCTTCAATAAATACTAGTTGGGAGTTGGTAGATAAGTACCACACGTTTTGAGGTATGTTCAGCAATGTCTCCCTAGAGGTCCCCAGTAGTATTGAATTTCCATTGCCCATGGTGGTAATATGCTTATTATTTTACCTTATTGGCTTCCTTCTTGTATTAGTCAACTAGGGCTGCCATAACAAAGAACCACAGACTGGATGACTTAAACAATGCTAATTCATTTTCTTGTAATTTTGGAGAATAGAATTCTGAGATTAAACCATCAGCAGGGTTGACTTATTCTAAGGCCTTTCTCCTTGGCTTGTATATGGCTGTCTTTTTCAAACATCTTCACATGGTCTTTCTTCCATGTATGTCTATTATGGGATGAATTGTGTACTCCAAAATTCATATATTGAAGACCTAACTCTCAGTACCTCAAAATGTGACTGCTTTTTGAGATATGGCCTTTAAAAAGATGAATAATTTGAAACGAAGCTGTTAGGATGGACTTTAATGCAATCTGACTGGTATCCTTATAAGAAGAGGAAATTTGGACACAAAAAGAGACATCAGGCATGTTGTGCACTGAGGAAAGACTATGTACAGACACAGGGAGAAGGAGGCCATCTGCAAGAAGACAGGCCTCAGGAGAAACCAAACTGTGAATGCCTTGGTCTTGGACTTCCAGCCTCCCAAACTGTGAGAAAATAAGTTTCTGTTGTTTAAACCACCCAGTCTCTGGTATTTTGTTATGGTAGCCCTAGCAAATAACACAGTATCTGTGTCCTAATCATCTCCTCTTATAAGGACACCAATCAGATTGGACTAGGGCTCATATATATGATTTTGCTTTACCTTAATTACTACTTTAAAGACCCTGTCTCCAAATACAGTCACATTCTGAGATACTGGGAATTAGGACTTCAACATAACATATGAATTTGGTGGGGGAGACTCAATTCAGTCGTTCACACTTCTTTTTGCAAGATCATGCTCTCCTCTCTTCTATCTGTATTGCTGTGTGATCATGCCTAATAAACCAGTAGCAATTAACTGTTTTGTCTCAGAATTTGCTTTTGAAGAGTCTCAAACTAAAGCAAAGTGGTTAGAAGACCTGGGGAAGAAAAGAGTTTAAAATATGTTTTAAAAATCTCACAGAATAGGAGACTAGAGAGAATGAGGAAGAGGTGTTTGAAAATATAGTGGTCTAAAACTTTTTTGTTGTTTATTTCAGCATATTACAGGGGTACAAATGTTTAGGTTACATATATTGTCTTTGCCCCACCCGAGTCAGAGCTTCAAG
>NW_012155951.1:3174508-3193761 GCF_000956105.1 Propithecus coquereli | reverse complement strand
CTCAGGCTGGTCTCGAACTCCTGAGCTCAAACAATCCGCCCGCCTTGGCCTCCCAGAGTGCTAGGATTACAGGCGTGAGCCACCGCGCCCGGCCATTTGGGAGTATCTTAATAAATTACACAGATTTAACATAGAACCATCACTGCTACCCCTAGGTATCTATCCAAGGAAATGAAACACTCACATATATATAGTAGTATTATTCATAACAGCCAAGAGCCAGAAATAATCTCATCAACTGGGGAATGGATAAAGGAAATGTACTACATGCATAGGACAGGATATTATTAAACAACAAAAACTAGGGAATGCTGAAACCTGTCACAATGTGATGAACCTCAACAACATGCCAAGTCTGGATGAGCAAACTTTTTCTTTAAAGGGCCATATAGGAACTTCTTTAAGCTTTGCAATCCATAAGATTTCTGTTGCAACTACTCAACTCTGAACTAGAAGGAAAATAGCTATAGATGTTATGTAAATTAGTGGGTATGGCTGTAGCCAGTATAATTCTATTTACAAAAGTAGAAATCAGGCAGGATTTGGCCTGTGGGCTGCAGTTTGCTGATCTCTGTGTTAAGTGAAAGAAGCCAGATGCAAAAGGCCACTTTAGGTATGATTTCCTATGTTTAGAAAAAAATAAACCTGGGGATGGCATTTGACAGGGAAAGGCATGCGAGAGATCTTTTGGGGGTGATGAAAATGTTCTAAACTTGTATAACACTGTAAATTTACTAAAATTCCTTGAGTTGTAAACTTAAAATTTATTAATTTTTTGGTGCAAATGATACCATACAATATATTTTTAAAAATCCTAAATTAAATGTGACAAAATATTTGCATTTGTTAAATACACATAATACATATATAGTTGTAATTTAAGAGTCCAGAGTGCTCACCATTACACCATGGAACCCTCACTATAGTTGTAATTTCATTTGGTACATTCTTCTACATTATTAAAATATTTCATAATTAAAGTGTGAAAAGGTGATTATGTCAGGTTCCAAATCCTCATTTTGAACACAAGTAAAGAAAGATCCAGCGAAGTTACATTACTCATTGATAATTACATAATCAATTAATGCAGATTCACGACTCAGATTCAAGCCTTATGTTCATTTCTTTCACACTGAATTCCATTGCTCTATTCATACAGAGGGAAAAATGTGGAAGCGACAGAGAATATTCTGTTTTCTCTTCTCTATTTATTTTCCTAATTTCTCCGTGTTGATCTGATCCATAATAAATTAGCTCACAGAAACAGCAATAAACTCCTAGAAGTTCAGAGGAGTAAATTCAAACATTAGATATGGAAATGGTATGTATTGGGGACATCTTTGGTATTTGATAACTCTGTAAATATTCTTTGCTAATCTAATAAATGTTGGAAGGACATCATCTTAATAGCATCCTGGATTTTTTTTGTCATCTTCTTTCAAACACTTGGTGGCAGCTTAGGCATTAATTCAATGAGCCAGACTCACAGGATTAATATATTTTATTAGACATGTGCAATCTTCAAATATATAGAAATTATTTTTAGAAAATTCGTTAATTTGCTATGAAATATTAATATGTTCTTGTTTACATATGATTCTTCATCTTTGAACCACCACCACTGTAACCAGTCCCCCGCCAAAAAGAGGCACACTTTAATTCATTCCTGTTTGACTGTTTTTAAAATTTTAGAGTTATTTAATGTTAGAATATGCCAGAACACTAAAACAAAATTTTGATGGAAAGTTTAGTATCTATGATGGTTGTTAATTATTAGTGATATTGATTACACTCAGTTTCTATGTTTGCCTTTGACATTTCTTTAAATTAGGAAAAGCCATTATTGTGTTTTTTTTTCTATATTGATATATATATCTTGTCTCTTTACTTGTTTCTTGGATACTAACTTCATTTCTCATAAGGATACCACAGACCACTATGTTTAGCAATCTGTGTCCCAAAACTTTTATGCCCAAATTATTATTTTTTTAATTTTGTGAGATATTTGTTTGCAAAATTTCCATGTTTGTATTAGTCTTTAACAAGGCAAGATGAAGGTTTATCAAAAAGATGAATCAATTTCTGTCTACCTCAGCAACTGTTTCTCTCCCTGAGCATACTCAGAGCTGTGCAAAGGGAATGAGGTTTGGGCATATTTGGAGCAATTTCCCATTCCATACTTTTCATCCCTCTCTATTAGAAAGCAAAGACACGAAACAAAATGAAACAAAACAAAAACATTAAAATAAAATAAATGCAAACCATGGGAATGTGTGCAGCTGGTCAGGAGGAAGTATTTTAAATTTTATAGAATAGACCCAAGCTTATTTAGTGCCAAGCTGAGTTAATTGCGATAAAATGCTGCTATTCACGCTCTTCTATTAGGTTGGATTTGAAGTTATTACAGCAGGAGATTAGGTCAGAGTGTACTACAAAGCCAGCCAAATTTCATCTGAGTTGTTTATTTTCACTTCTCTCTTAAACTGTGTATGCACATGTGTATAAAATAGTCAACTGCATATAAGATTTCACATTGGTTTTAAATTGCTCTTATTTGTGAAGGGTACTTAGTAGCCTGGATAGCTGAATCTTTGTGATTTAACCCTCTGTTCTAGCGATATTTTATTAAACCTAAAGGGCATTCTTTTGAGTTCTCTACACAAAATGGGCAATGGGACTTTGGCTCCTCTTTACTTAGTAAATAAGCTTTAAAATGTTGGGTCTGCTTAACTGGCAGTGGCTTTTAAAGACAAGTTAAAAGAAAAAATAATAAACACATTCAAAATGTACTTTTGTTTCCTGTTGAATTTTAATTATCTATGGGGAAGGGAAAAGTGTGATGAATTCTGGACACCATGTGAAGCTATTTATTGAATGATTTTTGAAGAGGGTGCTCACTGCTGCAAATTTGCTAATTGGGGAGATACTTTCCCCAAGCTAGGGAGTTTTTTTTCTCCTTGAGGTGATGCATGTTTATAAGAGAAAAAGCTCCTGATATAGATGATGGGGAAGATGATAGAGAACAGTCGGTGCCACATAAATGCCAACAGTTTGTGTCTCACAACATTTGTCTCATTAACTGTTTTGCACCAATTTAATTACCTCTATTTTTTTTCCAACCGTCTCAATTCTAAGATTTGCTAACTTTTACAGAATTCTTTACCATAACAGAGGTACTGTTTGAAGCTTTTTATATGAATTTATTTGATTCTCCCAATGCCTCTAGGAGGTAGATACTATTTATTCTAACTTTACAGACAGGGAAACAGGTTCAGAGAAGGTAAATAATTTACCCAAGGTGCCCAATCTTAAGAGACAGTAACAGGATAAGCAGAGGCTTTCCCATTTAATTCTACCTTGAAAAAAAAAGTTGAAACTTTGTTATGATAAGAAATCTTTGAAAGAAATGCATCGTGAATTTTAAAGGCAACATCCAAAGAGTCATTCCAACTATGTTTGTAATAATATAGGATTTTGGAAGGGGAGTATATCCTCTCAGGTTCATATTTCTCTTCTAAATGAACAACATTCCTGGAGATGCACAAGTTCTCATTTGTATTTCAAAAACAAAAGTTGCATCACTTTAGTCATCCCTGGGCTGCTTGTAAAAGTGATTCATTTCCAGGCAAGCATCCTTCACCAGACTGTCCTTCACCCTCTACCCCCAACACACACACACACACACACACACACACACACACACACACACTCTACTCCAACCCATTTCTCTCTGTGTCAAAGTATATGATTACTCATGTTAGATTTTCATGCAAACTTGTTTGCTTTGAAAAGAATCTCACTTCACCCCTATCAGAAGGTCTTTACTCTGCAATTTGTCACGGAATTGAAAGCCCGTGAGGACAATGAGAGGGACTTTCTCCTACTCAGGTCTGAAGGCTGCCCTGCTCCTCCCATCCACATCAGCAGGTCAGATAGTCAGCATGTTCAAGTCCAGATTCTTTGACCTCTGGCTAATCAGGAAAGAAGCCTGGATAATGAGAGCAGATTAATGCAGATCTGGAGTTAAGCCCACATGGACACTGTGCTTTTCACTCTGGTCAACAAAACAATAAAACTGTTTCAAGGGTGCTGGGGTCAGTACTTACTGTTGATCTCTGTAGCCCTCAGCATCCAGCCCAAACTCATCATATTATATAAATACCATTATTCATTATAAATTTGCCCGGCTCTTCTACAACACAGCTCTGCAGTATTTGACTTTGTGACCTATTCTTAAAGTGACTCTTGGGGGTTGACCCCATGCTGTGTGTAGAGAACATTTTTTTTTTCCTTTTATTTGTTAAACTTATCTCAGTCATTAACCTCTTCCATAACCCTTAGGTCTTCCCTTTGCACTGGTTTAAGCATCGGAGGCAGAAATAATTGACCTGTTGTCTAGAACCATTTTAATAGGAAACCTCATAATGACGTCTTCTTAAAAGCAATTTCCCTAGCTGGGGATAAGCTATCCTAACCAAAATCTTGCCTTAATGTCCTTCTTACTAGTGGCTGATTTGAGCACCCCAAACTGTCCCACTACGTGGCAAATTATTTCAGAGTTTTCTATGTTGACGTAAATAATCATACATTTGGGGATGTAGGTCATATTCTCTGCTCTTAACTGAATTTTCTGACCAAGTTTAAAGAGGAGGGACAATATTTTCAAAATAAAGTTAAACAAAGTCACTTTTGGTAGCCAAAATCTCTGGCTGAAGAGAAAGCATCCAAAAAGTGAAAATGTAACATACTGGAGACAGAGCAAATAGGGCCCAGCCACGTCCACCGGCAGATGGGTCAATGGCAGAGGCCAGGCCAATGGGGTCAGGCACTGGGTGTCGGATCTTCCCTCCCTAACCTGAAAGACATGCAACAGTCCTTTGAAAGTGTGCACAAAGGGCATTTGGCCAAAGCACAATATCCTCCTCAAAATTTTCAACAGTCACTGGGCCACATTCTGTTGGTGGGAGTAGTGAGAAGAAAATTCCCTTGTCACTACTAGTTAATCGATAAATATTTGCTGGATAAAAACATTGGGATATTTCAAGAAAGTTTGAACTACTCTAGGCTTCACTTACTTCATTTTTCAAATTATGCGGATGCACTAAGACCACTGAGATTCTCTGAGTATGGAACCCAAAGCAAAAGGTCAGCATCACTGGGTCAAATGTTAGAAATGTCCATTCTCAGGCCCCATTCCAAGCCTATTAAAGCAGACACGTTGGGGATGCATGTTTACCACAGTCTTTTGGAATCCATTTTGCTACTGAAAAAACCACTGGATTTCATTTCCCTATGTGAGCTCACTGGGTCTATACCTTAGCAACCTGCTGGCCTGTAGTTGATAAAGGCTTTAAGTATTGCTGGAACCCAACCCAAACCTCCAGATTCTCAGAATTCCCAGGAGAATGAATCATGGAAAGATAAGAAGGATTATTTTATTTTGTGTGTGTGGATTTGGGTGATGTGGATGTGGGTATGTGTGAGTGTAAGATACTAGTGTGTCTGTGGTGATAATAAAGTTGAAGAATTTATTACACAAAGTATATAACAAAAATTAGTAATTGCCTACTCTGTTTTCTTATAAGTTCAATCCACAACCAATTTGAATTTTAAAAGTTTATTTTTCTACCTGTATATATTCTTGAGTTAGCCTTGGTAATGTCCAGATATTAGGCTCACAGAGATACTTCTCACTTTCTCTGGGGTTCTATAAAACATCTGGCATCATTGAACTGGGAAGCCAGGATCTCACAACTACCTTTAAGTACACTGCAGGGTAGATGATGTGGTTGAGCTATTTGTAGGCCATGAAAGAGTCTCATCCTTCTTGGCTTGGGATAGGTTTTATGAGCCTGTTCCTACTTACATTGCTGGTTGGTAATGTTATTAGAAAATTTAGGAAATTGGGAATTGAAGATATGGAGAAAATAACTTAAATATTTTTAGAATTTTTCATCATCTAAAGATTGTTAATCTTAGTTTAGCTAAGAATTTACTAGCCATTCAACATTTGAAAAGTTCATTTTTTGATCCCAAACACTGAGCATGCATCAAATTGTTTTTACCAAAAACAACAACAAAAACCCTAGAGTTAGAAAGAAGTTACTGCTCTGTTCTCTCTCACATGCTATTTCTGCCTGCTTCTCACTTTTTAGTAATATATCCTCTTAAACCTCACACATTTCTCCTGAAAGCCCTTCTAGTTTTCCTCTCACTGTAGTGCAAGGTCAGTTTCCTTCCATGCCCAACTCCCTCTGGTGAATTCTGTGTCCTAGCTAGATCTTTCCTTTTCCCTCTCCCTGGCTTCTTTCTATCAGAAGGATTCTTTTCCTCCATTGTTCAGTGTGAGTTTTGTTAAACATCGATAAAACATTTTTTTTCTAATTTTATTAATTTCTTCATTCAGGTAGGACTTACAGAACCCTGCTTTGTATAGGATATCATTCTCAGTGATGGGGACACCAGAGAATTAGGACACTGCAACAGTAACTGTAGTCTACTTTAGACTGGGAAGGAGGGGGCAGTCAGGGAAGGCCTTCTCTGTTAGATGACATTTGAGCTAATACCTGAATATTGAGAAGGAGTCAGCCATGTGCATATCTTGGGAAGATAACTCTAGGGAGAAGAAACAGCAAGGTCAAAGCTGCTGAGGCAGGAACAAGCTTCTCATGTTAAAGGAAAAGCAAGAAAGCCCAAGAGGGATTAGATAATAGTGAGTAGGTGAGCAAGAGGGAGTGGTAAGAGTTAATGTTCCAGGCTGCAGGCCATGGTAAGTAGTTTGAATTTTATTCTAAGTGCTTGAGAAAACTGCTGGAGATTTTAAAACAGTGACATGATTTGATTTAAAGGATCACTTGGGTTACTGGTGGAGGATAGATGGCAAAGGGGTAATGAGGAAAAAGTGAGACAAGTTAGGAGAATGATGCAAAAATGCAGGCAAGGCACAATAATGGCTTGGCTAGTTTGCTAGCAGCGGAAATGAAAGTGGCCAGATTCAGCACATATTTTGGAGACAGGGTTTCTAGGCCCTGCTGATGTATTAGTTGCACTACAATAAAACAAGTGAGTTACATCCCAGTGGAATTAGCCATTTAAAGGAAGAATCTTTAAACCTGAAATGCCTTAACACAGATGAATGCATTGCTAATGGTGCAATTCTATTTGGGGCCATATTAGGGCAGGTGCCTTTTACAATCCCTCAAATAACACCCATACGTAGATTGAGTGCACTATTTAATGCTCAGTAACTTGCTTAACCAAATCCAGCCTTTTCCTCATCTGCATGGCAAACAAAGGCTAATTATGCTTGCTAGATGACTGCAATTTACTGACAAATAAATAACGAAAAGCCAAGTTACCAAAAACAGGGGTAGAGAAAAATAAAAAAAAAGAAGAAAATAAAAGCAAATGTTTCTGTTTGTTTTTGTACACCGGGTTGATGCATCCTGATTTAGACCTTGTAAGTCTTATGTTTCTTGACCACTGTGATCTGTGCACACCCATGGGCTGGATTCCTTTGGGAGGCAGCTTGCCCAGCAAAGAAGCAAACCCCGTTAACATCAGTTGACCTTCCTATCACTTTCAAAACAACCACAGTAACAACAGGAGTCGCAATAGCAGCAGCTATAAAATCCCCTGGCCTGATTCTCCCTCCCTTTTATTTTACTCCCCTCCTATGGCAGTGAACAAAAAGGACAAATCTGTCATTAACTATTTGCAAATGATCAGCTACCCACTGCAGCTGTTTGCTCACCAGATCCCATGCCAAGCACAGCTGCTCAGACGCTCCAGCCCAGTTGGGCTGGGCCACTAACCACCTACCCACAACTGCCCCCAAACTGCCTCAGGAAGAACAGGACGGGCCAAATCCCAATCTGGCAGCAGGAGCTTTGCTTTCTAATCCCAAAGGATCTCCACATTTCCACTTCCCCAGGCCTTCTTGGACCACATGGTGAGACTGACTAAGAGCTGCTTGACCAGAAGCCTCACCTCCCATGGCTGCTGCTGCTCTGAGGACTGAGGGGTGATAACTCTGGAGGGGTTTCTGGCCAGTTCCTAAGAAAGGCAGCCTAACTGCTTCCTGGGTCCTCTGGTTGCATTTTTTAAAAGCAAGCAGCTTTGTGCTTTCACTTATTAATTTTCGCCAGCTTTTAAAGGTCAACGACCTGGCAAGCCGAGATTCACAAATAACAGGTGCAGAGACTCCACCGCCTGCCTCCATGGGACATCGCTCTGTCACTTTTATTTACTGAATCAATCCACCAGTGTCCAGCAGGAGAACAACAGCTAAATGGCCATTAATTGTGGGCTGATGTGCAGATGAAACAAATCTCCGAAGGGACTGTAAACCTTTGTTCCTGTACCCCCTCCTGCTCTTGCTATGGGATTAGCAGTAAATCATTCAGCAGCCTCATCTCCTTATTATAAATTTACCATTAGGGTCGTCCCAGGTGAGGTAGTGCTAACCTTTCTTTCTGTCTCTTTTCCTTTCTCATCCTACCCTTCCTCCTTCCTTTCTCTTCCTTACCCTCCCTCTCCTTTCTTTTTTAAAACTCTTTTTCATCTCTCCTTTAACAATTTTTCTGTCTCTGTTTTTCTTTCTCTGCCACACAAACACGTTCGTCCCCAAACATAATGGCCTTTTATTCATGTTGCATCACGTCCCAGGGAGCATCATTTCCTGCCATGCCCTCGTCTATCTTTGCCTTTCTTTTCACGTGTGTATGTAGAGACACACACAGTATAGACATGCTGGGCTGCCTATGGAAGGAAAAAAAAAGAAAAGTTCCATTCAAAAGGAGTACTTCCTCTCTCCTCCTTTCTGGCATCATTCTTCAGAAAACCTCTTTAACTCCTCAGAGTCCAAAAGGAGCTTAATTAAAGTGTAAAAGGGAATTTGAAAGTAAGCAACAGACAAAGAAGAAATACTATGGATCTGAGCTGTCTTGAAGAGTCTGGGAAATGCACTGTAAGACTTTTTTATTATTATTATTATTATTTCTAAGACATGCACAGTGCTGACTTAGCCCCTGGTGGTCAGGCATTGGTGCAGTTTGATTGGAAGTGCATGAGGGATGCAGCCCCCAGCCTCAAAATAAATCCCCGAAGGGATCTCCACATTGAGTGCAAATCCATGATGGATTTCAATATATTTTACATCTTTGTATTAAGCATGATTTCATGTGCCCTTTAAAAATAATGTATTTTTTATACTAATCAGTCATCTACACCTTAACATAAAGTGGGTTTTTTTTTTTTGTGGTCACAGGAGGATTTAGAGAGTGGGAGAGTAGAGGTAGAATGCATGAGAGTGGAGTGGTTATGAAAGGCCCCAGAAAAGACATTTTCTCAACAGAGAAATGGTAGAGAAAATGAGGGAGGAAGGACAAAAAGGGTAAACTTTCCATATTTCATACCAGGGCTAAGAAAGAGCCAGGGTGTAGGTTCCAATGAACTTAGTTTCCAGAGCTGGGGAAGGGGTGCAAATCATACTTGCTCAGGGATCACTGCTGTTAATTAAGTCCAATGACAAATGGACAGAAGCCCATCCTTAGTGAGTTATTCATGACATATTTTTGTAGCCGTACGACACAGCACACTGTGTGGGGCACAGGAGGCAGTAAAACTAACTTGCAGAAGTGTCGTAAAATATTGATGGCTAGGAATATTCACAGATGGGATTTTCTGGTTATTCAACATTCCAGGGTAACTGAAGAATAACCGGATTTTAAAAATTCATATTGAAAATGTATATTTAATGTTGTTTCCCTAATAATGTTTACAAAATGTTTTGGAGAGGAAACAGAGTGTAGTTTTAAGAATACAGTCTCTAAATCTAGGCAGCCTAGGTTTACATCACACCTTTTCCATGTATTAGTTGTGGGACCCTGGGTGTTTTGAGCTTTCATTAATTTATTCAACAAATACGAAGAGCGTATGATTTCTAGACATACAACAGCAAACAGAAATTAACAATGGCCCTGCTTCCAAGAGACTAACAGCCTAAAGGTAAAATCCTGACTACAAAGGGCTAAGAGGTACATGAGGCCATGAGACAGGATAATTGGGTTTTGAGGGGTGGGCAGTTAGCAGTGTTTTTCACCTCTGGGATGCGGGGTAAAAACATGTTACAGATGTGTACCGACTTTGGTCCCCTCTCCCTGATGGCGACTGGGTGGGCTCAGGCTGTATGGAGACCCAGTGATAGTTGCTCCCACTCTGAGCAGGGCCTTCATTTTACTCCAGTGTGCTTTTTGTCAGCAGGATATGAAAAAAATTTGGAAACAACAGTTAAGAAAAACTTCACTGAGAAATTAATTATTTTACTAAAGTGTAAGTGAGGATTAAGAGTTAAATAGCTGAGGACAGGTATTGAGGGTGCGTTCTAAGCAGACTGTGTTTCCTGGTGTGGTAGCCAAGTGATTTGGGCTCCTCCAAGGAAGTGGAACGCCACCATGACAGGAACACTGAGTAAGGGGAGGCAAGGTAAGGTATGGCGGGAGGAAGAGAAGAGACCAAGTTCTGAGGACACAGGCCCTTGTCAGGACCACACCGGAGACATTAGCTTCAGGACAAGGGTACATGTTTTAAACAAGGGCATCTTGTAAGGACTCATTGAACTCTCTGCAGTTTCAGAACCATGAGACATTGTGGGATGTTATCGTGCACCGACACCAGCTCGGCTACAAAGTAACTTTGTGACCCCGATAACATATTTGGTCCCCAGTTTCCTTATCTCTGAAATTACAGCTTCTAAGATCATTTTTTCTAAATTGTTTCTAGCTTTACAATTCTGATTATCAACTTTATTGATAAAAATACAAAGGGTACGGAGGATTGATCTTGGAGGTAGCCATAATGTATCACGGAATTGCCTGATTTTTTTTTGTTTTGCATTTTTGTTTTCTAAATACACACTGGCAATTAAAAATTATGCAACTTAACTTGATAAAACAATAGTAAACTAGACTCGTGTTGCACCATAGAATGTTATTAATGAGAATAGACAAACATCTAAGTTTCAGTAGAAGATTTATCATTACAATTAAGCAAATACATATAATTTCAAAAATTTCTTCAAATACTTAAATAAAGAGAGAAATTACAAATATAGAGTATCTCCTTTTAAGTGTTTAAAAAATCCCTTGATTTTTTGATCAAGGGATCCCTTTAAAGCCAACCATAGATTTGTAGGTAGTCAAAGGAACTGGGGACATTCAAAGTCCAAGGAGGGAAATTCCAGCCTCGCTTTTATGAAAACCAGCCAGCCCTTTGAGCTTTGCGTGTGTGGAGTAGAGCCAGGTCCCACTCAGTGATGATTCTTGTCTGATCCTCAGTTGGATACCTCTGAAGTTGACTATATTTCTCATATACATAATTATAGGGAACCCTTGGTTAGAAGAAACCGTTGAAAAATTTTAAAAAAATCAAATGTGAAGAAAAGAGAACACAGTGGCAAAACTTTATATAAATTAACTGATCATTCTGAAATAAGGACATCTCATTTACTGAGTAGCTTATAGTCAAAGGCCCCTCAACATCCTTGCTGGTAGTATAATTTTATTTTCAGATCATAATAAGAACAAAAAGTTGTGTTGGCATTCTTACCGAAATTAAAAAAAAAAAAGTGATTCGTCTCCCATTTTACTCCATGCTAGACTCAGCTATATTTAACTGGAAAACCTACCTGGATCACTGTGAAAATCACGGAATTATTTGGTAGTTCATTGTTCAAACAAATTGTTAAGTGCTTATCAGATGCAGTGTCCAGTTCCAGATGCTCATAGACAAGACCAAAATTTCTGCCCTTGTGAAGTCTATAAACTGGTATCTGAGTATAAGGCATGGAAATTAGTCTGCACAGGGGGATAGAAAAGGGAGATCCAGTCAGAGAAAACTCTGAGAAGGAATGTTTGAGCTGAGACCAGAAATAGAAGTTCAAGAGCTATGCCTGACAACTTAGGAAAAGTTTCAACTTCTTGAGAATCTGAGAGCCAATCAATCTCAAACTTTTGTCTTCATTTTAAGAACACCATCCAAGATGCAAGCTTTACCAAGTTTTGACAGTGAGAACTTTACTTGCAGAACTTTGTTAAAAATCTCCTGGGTATCTCCACATGTATTTCATCCTCAGCACCATTAAGGGATCGGACATGAATATTCTTTAAACCTTTGATCATTTCAAGAAGGTAGGATGGGATAGGAGGATTCTTTCATGCTGGAAATTCTTATGTCATTGTCCAATGTAATACATAACACACCTGTCATCTTCACAGGAAAAAGCCCTGTTGCCTTTTAAAAATTCAGCCCTAAGGGTTTCTCCTGTGATATGTGACCTAGAAGACAGATAACTAGGGGAATTCTTTAAGTGAAGGAATCCTGGATTTTATTGCTTTTGGATGTAACCACCTCCAGAACTGGGGAAGGAATTGCTATTTAATTAGAGAGATTAAACCAGAATGCACTTTTTTCCTAACAAATGAAAAGGCCCGGAGCTCAGGCGAGTTCTAGGTGTCTATACCTTGCCCAAAAGGCAGGATTTGCTTCTTTAAAATGACTTCACTATATGTCTGGATCTGGGCTGTCTAAATTCACCTTGCTTTATTTATACTCATGAGTGACTGCTCAGTGTTCAGGAGATAGTGGGCACATTTGCATGTCTGTCTTCACTGTGGTTCAGCTTATAATAAAAGGACTCAAGATTCCTTAATAGAACAACTGCAATAAAAATAACTGTTTATATAAACCAGGGCAGAAAAAAAAAAGACTGCTTATTTTTATGGAACTTTAGGGGTTCTCAGAAGGATTTTGATTTGAGGAATATATTTGCCTTTGACACTTTGTTTTTCCATCACTTTGACACTTTGTTTTTCCAGAAAGAAGCAATGGACATATTTAAGATACATAGAGACTATAGGTGAGAATCACACATAAAAGGTGTAGCTGGGACTAGCCATGTTAAGGGGTTTACAATGAACTTTGTAGGCCACGAAGACCCATTTACAGTTTCCAATAGGAGACTGCCATGGTCCGGCCTTGTTTTCATAACAATGATAAGACGTGAGGCAAAATCCAGTAGAATGGATCTGAGCACAATTCTATATTATTAGTATGAAGGAGATCCCTAGACTGACTGGAATTTCAGAGTAACCTAGATGTCCTAGAGGAAACTCAAATGACAGCAAATATAGTTGTAATGGCTACCATCTTACTTAGACAAATTTAATCCCTATTCATTGTAACCAGTGAAGCTCCTAATCATGTGCTAATCATTCAACACTGCATTTCAACTTCAAATTTCATGCTATTCCAGACTTTTCATCAGGTAATTCCACCAAATCCCTTTAACTGCAGCTACTGTTCCTGCACTTAATTTATCTGATACTCTGGTCCTAATGGAATCTTTATAATCATTTTAATTTGCATGTACTTTCAAACTTTCATGTGTTTGCGTATGGTGTTCTGTTTGATCAAAATTCCTTTTTTCTTTTCTTTTCTTTTTTTTTTTTTAGGTCCTCTTCTGTTCTTATCAAATTTCAGCATACCTTTAGGACCCACTTCAAACATGACTTCCATTTTCAAGAACACCCTGGCTTTCTTGAGTCGGCTTAGTACTTCCACTTTCACACGAACATGTTTGTGCCCCATTTTAGCACTTCACCCATTTAACAAAATTTTTTTAGCAAATGTTGTGCACCAGGTACACTGTTAGCACTTAGGATACCATGGTGATCATGTAATATTGCAGTTAATTTTTTTATATATGACTTCCCCACTAGACTGTGGATACTTTAATGATGGAATCTCTTTTAATTTGTATATCTTAAGGACCTAGTATAATTTATGTTATTTAATAAAGTGCTTAGTAGTTACCTGATTTATGAATTGATTGAATAAGTATATATTCATGGACCCCTGATTCTGAATACAGTAATACTATCTGCAGCCCTTGGTATCAACTGTCCTGTTAATGCACTTTGTGTTTTAGGGAGTTTATAAAATCATTCATTCATTTATTTGTCAAAGCAGTTTTGAGCACATAGTCCAGATCTTTCTATTATCCTCTCATTTTCTCAAATTTCTTCCTTGTTTCTATCCTCTAGGCCATTTTCTTAGGAGTCAGCCATTGTGATATTTTTTTACCCAGCCCCTGGGGCAAATGAAGTAGAAATCGGGGGCTAAAGAGAACCTTTTAAAGACCACAGATTTTCATTGTACTGTGGGACTATGAGGAGTGGCGAATCTTATCATAGGTCTTTCATATTTCATATTGGACTAGTTGGAATTTATAGAATTGGGAGATTTTGCAGGTTACCTAATCCCACATCCTGCCACAGCATCTCTTTCATCCCTGACAAAGGTTCTAGGCTCTATCTGAGCGCTTCCACTGAGGAAGTCCACACTATGTCTCAAGACATTTTAATCCATGTTTAGTGTTTTTGAAGTTGCTTTTTGTTGATGTTGTCATTCTTATATTGATCCAGTCTGTCCTTTTTTAGCTTCCTGGTACTGGAAAGTCATTAGAGTAAGTAATAATTAACATGTAACAAGTTGCAAAATCTATTAGGAAAATAAAAACTCTTATCTTAGGACAAGGTTGTTGAGTTGAACTTAAAAGTCAGTGTACCAGCGTCCAGGCTGAGCTCTTACCCTAATTTTGCTACTGTGTGACCCAGGGTAAGGGGTGGAGACTAATAGCCCTTAAAGCAATTAGGGACTCTCTTTGCAAGTTTCTGCTCTATTGCACCACTAGAAGTTCTAACTCACCCCCTTTGGGTAATTAACTTGCCTGTTGGATCTTGGCCATTGACACGTTTTACTTTCCTAGTTTGTGTCAGTTAATCAACACTTACAGAGTGCCTGCTGGGACAGAACTCTGTGCTAGGCTCCACAGAAACATTAACCAACAGTAGCCATGGCAGTCACACCTCTCCCCCTCCCTCTACCCCCAAGGGCTTTTGTTAAAGAGAAGAGAAAAAAGAATATGGAAAGTAACACTCAATTTCTCATTCTCAGTCTTCTTTCTATAAACTTTGCAGTACATCCTACTGAGGACAATGAAGTGTCTCTTCCAGAAATCTCTGGGGCTTACGTCATAATTAATTTGTTAAATATTCTTTAAGATGCAACCGCATTATTCTTTCCCAATGTACACGTGGGTATATGACTGAATGTTCTCTCTCAATAGAGAAAAAGCCAGGTGTCTGACCATGTTTGCCTCTGACACTAAATTTGTCACCCAACAGGGATCATATTTGGTAGTATCAGAGCCCTTAAGCCAAGGTCCATGAATCCATAGCATGTCTACAAATGGGCTTCATGCTTTAACCCTCCCCCAAATTACATGAAAATGTATGGGAGTTCATGCCTTCTTCAGAAACATAAACGCTAGGTTATACGAGCTGCACAAAACCATGGCAAACACAGGGTGAACATGAGCAGCTCCTGCTCTATTTCCAGTAATTGTCTTATTCAAGTAATTAGTTTTCTCCTTATGGTGGCTTTATCTTTTTGCTCTCTGCCTAAAATGCGGAGCAACAAAACAAAATGAAAATGGAACATAAACAACAAAACTTTTTGTAGGCTTATTTTTTTTTAACAGTTCTACGAGTATATGAAAAAAGTTAAAAACAGAGCTATTGAGGTTTGCCACACATAAGTAAAATAAAATATGCATTCGAGGTTAGCTTCAGGGTCACTCTGCATTCAGCATTGATCAGGTGATGTCCTATCCTCATTATTTACCAGTTGAATATAGGTTTTTAAATGAAACAAAAAGTGGAAACAAAAAGAAAAAGATGGAATTGTATTTAAAGCTGGTGACAAAGTGGGTCAACTATCAAAGCTCTGTTTGATAGATTATTTTTTCTTTGTTTCATTATTTCTGGGCCCTGTCAGATGCTCTCGGGAGAGAAACGGTGTGCTCTTATGAGTTTTCCCGAGAAGGAGGTGGGGGGATGCAGTTAAAAGGCTTTTGAGTTCAACAAATGTGTCCTGAGAGCCAAATGGAACAGGGGTGAAATCCTAGCTAAAACCCGTGGGGGACAATTTGTTAGCAGCATCTGGAAAAGACGTGTGGCAACAGCGGCTGCAGTTTTGTTTAGAGAACAAATGGAAGAAAGGGGGCTTTAAACTGGTAGGTTTGAAGGTGGGGGTGGAGGGGAGAAAGTGACGGAGGCCTCGAATGAGTCTGGGGATTTAGGAAGGAGATTTAATAGACCGAATAGCAGGTCACAGCTAAAGAAGTGAACACCTGAGCGAGAAGCATCAGTTAGAACGCGTGGTGTTAGTGCACGGGCTGCGGACCTAAAGCAAACTCAAATTAAATAGTTTATTATTCCTCCAGCTGCTTCTATCACTAATAATGTGTTTTCCCTCAAGAACTGGGCATTTTGAAAATCTAAATTAATAATCTAGACCAGTGTTTGCGCTTATCCCGTGGGCGGCCTATTGTTGAAGCCGCCTTAACTCTCGCGCTGCTGCTGCTTTCCCGGAGCGGCGGAGGCTGCGGTGGCGGCGCGGGCTGGACCCCGCTGCAGGGGACCGTGCGCCCGGGAGGGACAGGCGCTGCTGCCACGGCTCATGCTCGGACAGAGCTCGCCGCTCCTGCCCATGCTGCTCGCTTACCGGCCCTGGGCTCTTAGGTGTAGGAGCAACATTTCTATTACAGGGGAAGGGGAGCGTAAAAGCCGTAAATACCGCGGCAGAGGATGTTCTACTCTCAAAGGCCTTCGGGCACCATCCTAACTTTGTCTTTTCTTCCCCCATTCCACAGCTGTTCAGGGTCTGGGCGGACGGACAGGGCCGGGAGGACTCGTGGCCACGGTGTGGTCCCACCGCCCCAAGGCCGCATCGCCATCGCTAAGCCAAGGCCAGGGGCGTTCCAGGCTGCTCGGGCTCGGCGCTTGGCTCCCCAGGTCAATCCCATGAGAAGAATTATTTTGACTCAGTCTGGGAAGCTGGCTTTCCTTCTAGCGTGTGGAGCGAGTAGTAGTAGAGTGAAGGGAGATGAGAGCTGAGCCAAGTTCACTTTTGGGTTCTGGTACTTCCTTTTTCCCCTCTCCCTGACTGCGGAGCATCTGGGCATTCCTGCCTGCAGACGCATCTTCTGTTCACTCCTGAGGGACTCTGCAGAACACTTTGCCTGAGCAGGAGCTAGGCTGGTGCCAGCCTTCCTGTACACAGTTAACCATTACAGGAGATTAAGACTCAGAGATAGCTGTCATTTGTTGGGAGAGTAATATAGCGTGCTGTTCACTGCCTGCATGGACTCTGGGGTCGGAGGGTCTAGGTTTGAAGGTGGCTCCCCCACTTGCTAGCAAGATTTCAAGCAAGTCACTAAACCTCTCAGTCTTTCAGTTCACTTATCTTAAAATGGGCTGTCGAAGGGAATAAATGAAATTATATATATACTGAATAGACTAGAACTAGGATCATAAGTCTCACTACATGTGCGTTACATATTCCTATTATATATTGCCATTGCCATTTTCACTGTGTCCCAGGTAGCGTGTAAAGTGTTTACATAGTTGCTTATTTTATCTAAGCAATGTCATGGTATGTATTTCACTTATCATCAAGTCTACACATTACAAGAGGCAAAGCCAATATTTAAACTTAGGTTTCCAGACCCTGTGCTTTCCACGCTATGCAAGTATTTCACTTACAAAGAAGGTAAATTACAATATTAAAATTTCTGTCAGGATGGCAGATGACAGAAGATATTTTAGATATCTGATGATATTTTATATATCTTATAATAATTTTCTATTTTATTTATTTCTTTTTATTACTTACTCTGGTACCAAGCACTATATGAAACCATCAACATTTCATTTTATTATAAACAGAACCCTACAAGGCATCTTTGATTATTATTCCCATTTAACAGATAAAGCGCCTAAAGTTTAATGGGTTTTTTAAAAGCTACGTACAGTTACTGAGCTAGCAAGTGATAATGATGAATTCATATCCCTGTTCAGAGCTCGAATTCTTACCAAGGTGTCTCTTGAAGAAAATGGTGACCTCTGCATGCTCAAGAGCTATTTATTGAAAATTTATTGATTGAAAAGGCAAAATATTAAATGGCAGTTTGGTGTTGATGATTAAAGAAACCCAGAAGTTCCAGGGCACTGACATTCAACAAAACAATTTGATAAAACTTTGGTGCTGAATAAAAAGGATAGCATTTGAAGTTCAGACCCAGCCCTTTTCCTAATCTCCTGGAGTACCGTTATCATCATCCTAATCTTCTGGAACCTTCCTGGAGCAATCATCATCATCTCAACAATAACATAATGAGCATTGTCTTTTATATATTTTTAAGTGGCCTCTTGTACAATATCTAATTTCTCCCTAACCACGTATCTTTGAGACACTTAGTAGCATTTCCATTTGAGACATATGGAAACTGAGACACAGAAAGGGTAGATAACTTGTCAAAGCTAATAAAGATGTGACCCAAATCTCTTGATGACTCACTCCATTCTCCTAACATTTGTTCTGATGTACTTCTGAGAAATATACCAAAAATATTGGACATCTGTCTCCCCTACTTCTCTACCAGTAACTTCTAATTTTCGGCTGAGATTAAAGTACATGAATAGGGATGTACAAAGGCAAACCAGGTGGTATATTATTAATTACTTTAACACTTTCATTTAGGAAACATATTTTGATCAATTTCTCTGTACTAGACAGAATTTAGTTGTAGAAATGAATAGATTTGATGGGCATGATCTCTGATCTCAGGGATTTCAAAGTCCATGTGTAAAACAGACAGAGCTATAAATCACAATGACACAATACCATAATAGAGTTGAGAAGCAGGGCTATGAAACTCCCAGAGTTGAAAACTAGAGTCTGTCTTAGAAATCTAGGGAGATTTCAGAGAGGAGAGGGTATTATATTTGCAACCTGGGGGAATTACCATTAATTCACCAGGCAGAAGAAGGATGTGAGGAAATGCAACTACCATTGATCATGTGAGCAAAGAAAGGTTCACGTGCAGGACCATTACCCAGGTCATCTCTCTTGATTAGAAAGAGTTCAGTGATATTAGTGTCTGGAACTATGTGATCACAGTCAATCCTATTTGCTTACTCCAGATAAAGTTATTTGAGAAGAATACAGGCTTGAGTATCAAGAAAATTCCCAGTGCTATATTCCTGACTTGTCACTAATTAGCTGTGTGGTCTTAGAGGGTCACTTTACTTCTTAAGACCTTGGTTTACTCATTCATTAAAAAGAAAATA
>NW_012155951.1:3170396-3174458 GCF_000956105.1 Propithecus coquereli | reverse complement strand
ATTACTTTAACACTTTCATTTAGGAAACATATTTTGATCAATTTCTCTGTACTAGACAGAATTTAGTTGTAGAAATGAATAGATATGATGGGCATGATCTCTGATCTCAGGGATTTGAAAGTCCATGTGTAAAATAGACAGAGCTATAAATCACAATGACACAATACTGTAATAGAGTTGAGAAGCAGGGCTATGAAACTCCCAGGGTTGAAAACTAGAGTCTGTCTTAGAAATCTAGGGAGACTTCAGAGAGGAGAGGGTATTATATTTGCGACCTGGGGGAATTACCATTAATTCACCAGGCAGAAGAAGGATGTGAGGAAATGCAACTACCATTGATCATGTGAGCAAAGAAAGGTTTGTGTGCAGGACCATTACCCAGGTCATCTCTCTTGACTAGAAAGAGTTCAGTGATATTAGTGCCTGGAACTATGTGATCACAGTCAATCCTATTTGCTTACTCCAGATAAAGTTATTTGAGAAGAATATAGGCTTGAGTATCAAGAAAATTCCCAGTACTATATTCCTGACTTGTCACTAATTAGCTGTGTGGTCTTAGAGGGTCACTTTACTTCTTAAGACCTTGGTTTACTCATTCATTAAAAAGAAAATAAGAGAGAGAGAGAGAGAGAGAGAGAGAGAAAGTTGGCCTTAATTTTCTAAATCTAAATAACAAAATACTAAATCTCTAAATACTAAAATACTAAATCTCTAAATGCTAAAATCTTTTAATATCAGCTCATAATCTTCCAAACCATAACCATGACAGAAGCATTTGTTTTTCCCACCCAATTCTGTGGATGAGCCTATGATCATTCAGCCCAGGTGTTTTCGTAATTGTGATAAATTGAACAAATACCGAGTGCTCAGTGGCCTTCAAATATCATCCTGCCACCTGTGTCCTAAGCTGTCCTTCTAATAGTGGTTGAAGAAGCCATCTACCCATTGACCAATTCTACCAGTTTAGGTATTTCAGATGCGAAATTTTATGAAACTTTAATAGGCCAATAAATTTTTCCAAATAGATAAGATATACACACATATGTATAAATTTAGGAATTAATTCCTCTTCTTTGAAGAGTGAAATGTCAGGATCCATAGCAGATGCTTCCTTTTATAACACACCTGAGTTAAACTTTAGATTTTCTATGACTTTTTTGGTTAGGCCCTCTAGCTTGCAAATAAACAATCAAGGAAACAAAGACCCATTCAAGTTCTGTGAAGAAAAATGAACCAAATTATAAATACACATACTTGACCTAGAATTTAGTAAGTAAACTACCCAGGGACTGATATAGCTAAGTGAAGGCTTATTTTCTATTTCTTTGTCTCATGTATAACAAGGTCTTTCTTTCCTGTACGTGTAATTCTTTTCTCTTTTCCCTTGCTATAGTTGCTTTCTTTCTTTTTTTTTTAATAATGAAAAGTCATACACTTTGCATGACCATCAAGATATCAAGATATACGGTCCTAACTCTACTTCAGAATTTGCAACCTCAACTCCTACCACCTGCTGTCCATTCTCACATTCCATAACTCAATTTCATGAGAAATTTTTCCATGGCATATTTATGCTGCACAACATCTTGCATATACTTTCTAAAAAGTCTACCAGTGTATTTGTCAATTCCTTTTCTCCAGAGCCAATCACCATGATATAATTTATGGAGTTATACATCTTGATGTCTTGTGGAAGGATGAATTTGTCTAGGGTAAGGAAAATCAGAATATGACACAAAACTAACTAGAGAATTGTGGAGTCCCTGAAGTAGGAAGCCACCCATGACAAGTTAAGAAGGCAAAAAGCTTCTGGTCATTGGGATAAATGAGAAACCAAGAAAAAGTGCACTAGAAAAATTGATAGCTAAAAATCAAGCCATACTGACCTATTTCAATCAGAAGACCACATGGAAAATAGTAGATGGTATTAGAATAACAAGCTAATTAATTTGATGGTAATCTGCTGTGATTCTCCAGGTCCTATTTGTCTTTCCCCTAGCCACAGCGGAAGAATAAATCAGGGATTGTGTTCATTTATTTAGCACTTATTTGTTGGGTATGTAATCTATTCCTACCATGTCTTTTACCATTAGAGCATGTTTATCACTTGGGGTTGTCATGAAACAACAACAGAGCCTCTAGATGAATGCTGGGGTCATTAATTACTTTAGGATGATATTGTGATTGCAGAAAGCCAAAAAGAGAAAAGCGAGGAAATGTTTGCCTTGAACCAAATAACCTGACTTCTTTTCCTCATTCTTTCTTCCCTCGTCCCCTCCATACCACTTCCACTGCTATCAACATCACCATCACCCATAGTCTCTGCAAGATCACCATGAAAGATATATGCACAGAAGAGGAAAAGTATAACCAAATATGTTTTGCCATCTTGGAATTTGGATTCCATTGCTTACTCGACAGAATCTCCTTTTTGATTAGGCTAGGTATATCTAGATTTTAAAATCTCTATATAAGCATATTTAAATCTCTACACCTCGTAATCCCAAACAAAGCCTAGGCTTACATTTGAAATTCTACCACTGCAGCTGAAAAAAGTTATATGCAGTCCACACTTATAGGAGAAAAAAATATCCAGAAAAAAATTAAAAAGGAAATTAACTGCAGTGACTATACTAGACTGGTCCAGGCCACCCAGCAGACTTTATAGAAGAAAGATTCATTATTTTCCAATAGATACATCAAATAGACTTTCAAGGGAAGTGGCTCTTGAACAAAACCTTGAAGAATAAATAGGAATTGGACAAGCTGAGAGAAGGGGATAGAAAATTCTAAGCAGGTAGAACACTAAGGGTAAGGCACAGAGTGGCCACAACCCTGGAAAATTTACAGGACACAGGAAAGAGTTTAGTTTGGTTAGAGCTAAGGGAACATGGAGAGTGAAGTAAGAACAAAGGTAATAGGAGCCCATGACGTTTTTGAGTCAGAGGGAACACTATTAAAATTCTCCTTCAGGAAGATTAATATGGTAGAAAAGTGTAAGATGAATGTAACTGAGAAGTGATTGGGAGTAGAGACGCTAGTCAGGAAACTACTAAAAGTATATAGCGAAAAAAGAAGTAATGAATGCTACTCAGGCAGTTACAATGGAAACAGACAGTGAATGGGAGATGTATTATGAAAGCAGAAAGTATTGAATTGGAAACAAAGTTAGTTTTGTGGGCAAGGAAAAGGAAAAAATAAAAATGATGCAAAGATGAAAGTTTAAATCTGAGATCCTGGGAGGAGTGTTACATCTTTACTTAGAAAGGGAAGATAGACTTTTCAGGTAAAATTATATATCCACTCTTAAATGTGATAAATGTAATGAATTGAAAATGTCTGTAGAACACCCCAAATAAGAGTTCTTGCAAGATATTAAAAATGTAGAAATACAGTTCCAGAGAGAGCTTAGCATTGCAGTATTTTTCATAGAGGTAATTTTTAAATTTATAAGGCTGGATTATATTTTTTATAGAGTCAGTGCAGAAGGACCAAAAGGGGGGTGGTGGTGGAGTAGATCTTTAGGAAACACATATATTAAAGTATAGGAAGCAAAAGAGAAGAAAAATAAGGAGACAGAAACAAGAAAGTTCAGTGTCAGAGAGAAAAAGAAAAAAATATTTAAGTTCGTAGATACTAAAGGACACAGAAAAATTGAAAATGGTGGAGAATTAGAGAAAATAAAAACATATTTTACATCTGAAAGTATTGCAATCTTTTTAAAAAAAGCCATGTGAGGCTTGAATAGTAGGAATAAAATTCAGACTGTGAGATATTAAGAAATAAGTTGTCAGTAATCAATGCAATGCATGATTTGAGCAGCCCTTCATCTACAAAGGGGCCGACAGTATGGAGATGAGGTACCTCCCAGTATCAGGAGTCTGTGATTTTATTAATATTCATTTTGTGCGTCTGCTTTGAATTGAGTTCAGGCTCATACTCTTCTAAGGTGATGGACAATAGAAGTAAAAAATAGATTCCTAAAGTACTTAAAATCTTATCAAAAATTGAATGAGCTATGTAATAAAATGTACCATAGGCTTTATCTGAAGGAGACTAACA
>NW_012155951.1:3158829-3160024 GCF_000956105.1 Propithecus coquereli | reverse complement strand
TTGAATAAATGAAGACAAATATAAAGAGTACTCCTTAGGAGCCTAGCCTTTATTAACAACTGGCATCACCACCTTTTTCATCCCTTCCCCCAGCAAAAAAGAAAAAAATAAAAGTGCAAGAAAAAACTCTAACTTCACTTAGAAGAACTTATCTTTGAAAAGTTGTATGCACCTCAGAGCTTAAAATGGTTATGAGATTGCCCTGTTAACATAATGTGTCTTTGGACAAAACTTATTTTTGTAAAACATCTGAACTCTACAAGCTTTGTTCCTGAGTGAAATGCAGGTAGCATGAGTTTCAATATTTTTAGGAGTATTTATAAAAGTGAACTCTTCCTACTGTTTAAAAGTTGTTCCTTTGTCTTTGTGGGGGAAACGACATGTAGGAGAGTCTCTGGCCTCTGTAATACACGGCACCATTCATCTGTCAAGCTCTTTTCGTTTGAAAATAATGAGCAGCCAAGAGTTTGAAAAACTAAATCTATTAAGAATATTTATGCAGGAGAACTATCACTAAACACCTCCATTCACTCATGTAATGAGATTGGCATCACGATAAAATTCTTGTCTTGTAAGATAATGATCTTATGGCTTTTTCTGGCTCTTAAACCAAAGATAATTGGGTTAATCTCTGCGGGAAGTCCATCTGTTTCCAGTAAACCATTTTAATTGTGGATGACTTTATCTCAGAAACGTGGAAAAGGTCTTGCCATTCGCTTACTGATCCTGAGAAATTACAAGAATGGATATCAAAATTCAAAATGTAGATGCATGGAAAATACGACTGTCACCATGGGATTGTCTGTCTGCAAATAGTGTGATACTGGCAATATTTAGTATTTGTTGAGTGCTTTTCATTAAGGATTTAAATATTAAATTTTTGGCATTAATGCAGTGTTCCTGAGACAAGGACAGAGAAAAATATTAATGTTGAATAGGTAACAGAAGGTTGTGCATAGTCAAAGTTATAAAACTAAGACCATAAGTTTCTTTCTTCAAACCTTCCATATATAGTGTCATGCATGTAGCATTTGTCCATAGATAACAACAAATTGTGCTATGTTCTAATTGTTTTATGTGTAAGAATCCAATTTTTCCAATTTCATTTTGTAAGCTCTTTGAAGACAAAGACTAGGTGTATATATGCCTTCTCTTTTACAGCCCACAATTGGTCAGCATATATTATGTACTTATT
>NW_012155951.1:3156063-3158779 GCF_000956105.1 Propithecus coquereli | reverse complement strand
AAAAAAATCTAGAAAATATCTTGATTGTGTACAATGGAATAAATACCTGAGTAGTTAATGAATGTGAAAGACAAGAGAGGTCAGTTTGTGTCTTTTTAAAGAAAAAAATTATGAAAGCAAAATAAAACACATGATCCAGAGAATTAAAATAAAAATCTATAGCTTGTCCCCCACCTCCACCTTATTATTTGATCTCTCATAATATCCTGTATTTATTCATATTGATCAGTCCCATATTTTCATAGGTATCCTATTGTATTGCTGTTATATGTAGATATCTGTGCTTATAAATAGGTTGCAAATTATGTTCATTCCTTTCATACTAACCTAGAAGGAAAGAGTGTGGCTGTTATTGTGGGTTATTATTCCTGCAGAAGAGATGACAGGAGAGGCAGAAACTATTTGGAGCTCAGTCTGAATTGCAGTTTTAAGCACATCTGATGTAGTGCATGTCTGGAGGTGGCATTTCTAACCTTTTTATCAACTGGGTTCCATGGATCAGAATAAATGATAACAATAGCTCACCGCCTTCTGCTGGACAGATTCGCTACTTGAAAAATGATCAGGGCCCTATTAAGAGAAGCCACACCGCCCTAATGGGGAGCGGATCACAGGCCAGGTCTCTCTGCGCCTGTCTCTCTCTGTGTGAGGGGACATGACCTTGCCTGTCGTTTTCCCTGGGATCAGTTGAATGATAGACTTCTTTTCTTTCTCTGAATTGTTACAGCAAGAGGAGAGGAAGGATTGCAGATTTTTTTTTTCTTTTTCTTCAGAAAAGAGACATGGCCCATTTTAACATCCCCATTATCTAAATGTCTGTCCACAAAAGCTCTATTTGAAAAGGACCTATGGTGTCACAATGATGACAAGCCCTTTCCAATTCCAGCCTCCCTGTCCAGGGTAAACCTGGGGCTCCATTTTCATACTTGGAAGGGTAATACATTTGCTAACTGCCCCCAAACCCTCCTTTCACTGACCCACTCCTCAGATTTTGCTCTGGTCTTCCCTTTCATGAATGATATCCTCTCCCTCCTTTTATGTCCATATATTGTACTTCTCCTTCAAGACATAATTCAAATTCTACATTCTCTCTGAAGCAATCCTTACCCATTCTGACTCACAATACTATCTCCTTCTTTTGAACTAACTATGTATGTATTATTCTCAAGACCCAGGGTAGACACTGAAACTTATTATGCCATGTTCATTTATTTATGGTGCAGGACGCAAGACCTGATCTCGTTAAATTTTATTTGATTTTCTCCCTTTTATTCCCTATGTCCCTTTCATCTCCCCCATAATTACCCGATTTTGTGTGTTTCATCTATAACCTAAGAATGTATGTGTATGTATCCATTAAATCTTTAGAATGTTATTTTATGAGTAAATGAGTTCCTTTTAACATTATATAAAAGGTATTGTGAGATACTTCTTATTTTCTTTCTAGCATAGTACTCTACATTAAACCATGAGAAAAAAAATAGATGATAAAGTAGCAGATAGCAGAAAGTAGATAGATAGTAGATAGATAAATCAAGGAAAACTTCAGACTCATTTTAAAAGCCCCAGTGGAACCAACATGGGGGAAGAAAGCAATCAAACCAAACTGTCTGTTCACTGCATAGCCCTCATTTTAAACTTCACACAAACAAAGGAGAAAACAGCAAATGGAGAATCCTTGGCCAGGGAAGGTAAGTATTTTTAGAAAAGTTGCATGACTCAACAAAGAATGAATGAGTTATTTTTTTTGGTCCCACTCTTACTTAAAGACAATAACCACTAAACTGTCTCAGAGGGAACTCTACTTCCCTAGGTTTTTGGAAAAGTTGATGTGTATCTGCCTATACTCCAGGTATAGCTGTGAATGTCCACATTAGACTGACCCCTCCTTCATCCCAGGCTGAAACAAATGTTAAAATTCTAAGACTTTTAGAAATGAGTCTACTTGAAATACATACATTATTTTTACATAGAGTGAGGGTAGGGTTGTATTATGACTTTTGTGTATCCTAAGCACTTTTGCCTTTGTGGGTTTTTTCTTCCATTAAAAACAAAACAAAACAACAACAACAACAAAAAATACTTAACTAACCAACAATGTATATTATATTTAATGATTCTGTTGTCATAGTGATGAATATAATAATCTGGGCTGGACTCATTATTATATACTCATCCTGGTTACAGTCATTTATTTTTCTGATTTTAAAATAAATTAAAATTAAAACATTTTCCTGGCTCCTGGAATTTTCATGTGCTTTAGACACCGTACCTACTATATCCAATGAATAAGCCAGCCCTGAGTGAGGGGAAGAAGATGAATTAACTATTACTCCAACAACATCAGCAATCCCAGTGACACTTTACAGTTTGTACAACATTTAGGCATTATCTTAATTGTTACTTCTAGAAACTCTATGTAATATGTAATAATGGCACTACTTTTAGAAATGTTGACAGTAAAGTTCTGCCAATTGTGCTATAGAAATCAGTAAACAGCCTAATGTTACAAGAACTCGTGTCTTAGTTCTTAAAGGTCCAGTGCACTTTTCCTCCATTAGAAGATCAGTGTTAACTTCAAAGCTGCTCCTGTTTTATGCTTAGCTAGTCATCTTATTACGATTTAGATAAGTTAACCTCCCCCTTTGATATGAAACATGGGCTGTTTTTTCTCTCATATATGCTTTACCAGATATATAAATATACATATTTATTA
>NW_012155951.1:3153472-3156013 GCF_000956105.1 Propithecus coquereli | reverse complement strand
TTTATGCATGTTATTCTCACCTCCTACTTGGATAAGAGAAAGGATACTATACTCTTTCGTAAAGGCAGATTGGTGGAACCATCTCCCTTAGGGCTCGTTAGCCTGCAATAAGAATGATATTATAGTAATACTATTCAGTACTTCCCATCCTCAAAGTGCTTGGCAAATATTAGCTAATTAGTTCTTCAAACACTCATGAGAGTTTTCTAAGTATGTATTATGGTTCTTGTTGCCTGGTCATAAATGGAGGCCAACCATCGATATAACTTTTCCAAGGAAGTGGAGGGCATTTTTGGAAATCTAACTCAGAAATATTTAAGTTTTGATGTTGTCCTCTGGCCCCAGGACCATATGTCTCACTTTCTATGGAAAACATTTACTATGATGCAACTAGTCATGTGAATTTTAAAGTATATCCGAAATATAACAGCATAACCTTCATTTATTTCATGGGCACTTAAAAGTCTCCCTCTTTGTCCCTTCCTGTATGAATCCAACACACAAGGTGAAAATCATCTTTATTTATTATTTTATGGCTTTAGTTTTTAACTCTTGTCTGGTGGTTTAGGCATTACTGAGATTCACGTAGAGAAATGATCTCATTATCAGAGGCCAGACAGGTCCTCTTCTTAGTGTCTTTTCCTTATCAACTGAGTTGTGCCTTTACCAGTTTTTATCCCAGTTTTGATTCAGTAAAGGATTCAATGGAGGAAGGTTTATAATGAAAGATTCTGTAGCTCCCAATCCCTAATAAGTCTTATTCACTTTTGACTCTAAGACATAATAAATAAGCTTTTATACCCTTTTATATAACTTTGAAGGTACCTTCTTTGATATTTCTGATCAAAATTGATTTTCTTTCTTTTTCAAATTAGCTTCAAATTTCCATCTCCATGTTAATTTCTTAAGCTTCTTTGCCAGTTTTATTTTTGTGTCTCCCAGTTTGACATAAAACTCAATAGAACTAAAACAAAATTGTTTATACTCTTAGCATGTCAGTTCCTTTTCTTAGTTTTTCTGTCAATAGTATTGTCTCTCTCCAGGTTGTCTCAGCCTTACACCTTAGGTTTGCTGCTCCTGTATCTCTCTTTTAAGTTCCCACAAAAAATGAAAATAACATCAAATCTTTTCTTCATAACTTGGTGGTATGTACCATCTCTTCTTTCCTTTTTTTTTTTAATTCCCATGGCCACCAACTCAATAGAAGCCCATCATAATTTGCTCCTGTTTTGCATTCAAAATTCTTTGCCATGGTTATGTGATTACATCTTATATATAACTCAATAGAAATAATCCTGTGTTTTCTAGCAGAGACAGGTGGAGGTAAACCAGAAGAGGGGGGAAATGACTGACTTTTTGTGGAAGCTAATAAAACTTTGTGGGTTATATTAACTGGTATCTGAAAGCTCCTTACTTTCCAACATGTCTCCCATGCAGGAGGGTGTGTCTTCTAACATCCCCATGGGTAGCTTCCCAGGCCAGCAATCGAGAATTCTAGCAGTCATGTGCAAAATAAAAATTAAAAAAATAAAAAAGGACAAACAAGCCACCACCACCACCAACAACAAACCCATGAAGCCAGAAACATAAAAGTTATTATTTCAGAAAATTACCGAGGGGCATATTAGCAGGACCCAACAGCTAAGAAAGGGAATTTTCCCAAGCTAGGTAGGGGAGACAAGGATGAATCCAGTCCTTACAGATGTGAGTATCTATTTTCGAGGATAATTGTCATCCTATTTATTATTTTCAATGTTTTACTTGCTGGTTGCTCTTGCTTGGTTTATTTTGTTTTGTTTTGCTCTGGGTTTTTTTAATTTGTCTGTTAAAACTGGATTTCAACTATGGTTTGGATTTTTATCCCTAAAGAATATCATTCCACTGTGAAGCCTCGGTAGACCAGTCTGCCTAAGGTAACTGAATCTTAGTTGATTGAACATCCCATTGGGATTCAGGATTAGGGCTTGTGAAATCAATTCACATCTCCGTAGAACTAGAGAAAGTGTCTGGGTTGGACCAGCTGTGTGTTCACACCATAACATTATGTTCTTTATTCTTTTATTTCTGCATTTCTTGTCTTTTGTCAGCTTCTCATGTATTGACATTTTGTGGAGAAACAACACCAAGTAGAAAATGGCAGTTATTTGGGCAATTCGATTATGTTGGTTGCTTTCTTGTTCATTGTCTAGTTACGTGTTTTCATAAGCCGTCAGTGTATTGCCTGCTCTCTTCTACAGCTTTTTTCTACTTTGTTAGTCCTGTGTCAGCTATTGGAGTATATGTTCTCAAAGGAACGACAAACTAGGGCAGAATTTAACATAGCATTCACACTAAATGAATTTGTACAACATTCTAGATTAGTAATGAATTCTTATGAAGTGAGCAAGTGATATTGTAGAGAAATCCATATGTAAGCCTCAATCTTTGCTTACTACATTCCTTATGAATTATAATAAAGATAATATGTAAAACAAGTATTTATATTTAGGGGAATTTGGGGAGAAAGCCAATATATATATAAACTAGAAAATACTAAAAAAA
>NW_012155951.1:3147458-3149362 GCF_000956105.1 Propithecus coquereli | reverse complement strand
AATATCTTATTCATATTTGAGTTAGATAATAATTCTTTTAAGATGCCATGAATTGTACATGGTAAGTTAGAGAAAACTGCTAAACACATTTGCCTAATTTTTTTGTTTCCATAAAACAGTGTTCATTGGATATTCATTTTCTCCATTTCAGACTCTAAATCTTATCTGGTGGATTAAAATCCCAGCTTTGCCACTTTACTAGTGTTAGCAATTATCACAGCATTATCACAATGACCAGAAGATTTCAATGCATGTAGCACATACTATGTGTGTGTTAGCTATTGCTGTAGTCATTGTTATCACTTTCCAGTTTTGACTATGGGGGAACTATGCCTTGTGCAGACTTCTGGCTACAGACAAGTTGCCAAGGATGCCCCTCCTTCTCTTAGTTTTTGTCTTAATGGGAGGAAGCCAGATTGAGAAATGCACATATGACTCTTGGTCTCTATCACAAGCCATTCCATTTTCCAAGAAGCAACATCTGCCCCAGCAAAACAGTTCTATACCTCACTATTTTAAGTTAGAAGAAATTCATTGTTCTCTATTCCTCATTTTATATTTTGGAAAGTAAAACCTAGTAAAGGCGATCTGCTTGCTGTTATACAAGAAAGAGCTCGGGCTTTCACTGAAAGAAGATAACAGGGAGCACAAGACACAATCTTTGGCTTCACTCATTCAATATATATTTACTGAGCATCTTCCATATGGCAGGCACTATACTGCAAGAAAAACTGAGATATTTTTGACATTCTTGGCTGGGCAAAATCTGGGGGAAGAAATAGCCAGGACTCAGAATCACACCAACAAAGATACAATTACAGCTCTGACCAGGAATACAAAGGAGAATTTCTCAGTGCTACAAGGGTGGATCACAGAGGGGTTTAACCTAGAAGGGGTATCCAGGAAAGCCTTCCTTGCAATAGTTATGATTGGTCTGGGATTTGTGTTGGCTACTGGGAGGCAGGTGCTAGGCAGGGCAGTGCTTTTTGCAATGTTCCAGCAACAGAGAGCATCATCTGGGAAGCTTTTTTGATGGAAGGGAGAAGAGCTTGCTTGAGAGACTGGAAGCAAACGCAGAGACTGGAATGTGGACTGGAGCGGACCTGAGAGACAGAGTATTGCTGTAGAAATGCACAGATCCCGACCATCCAGGGCTCGAGACCATGAAAAAAAAGTATAGGAAAACCACTGAGTATGTGTGTATTTGGTAATTAATTGACCTATCATTTTATTTATTTATTAAAATCTACAAAACATAAATTGACCATTTTAACCACTTTTAAGTATACAATCCAGTGGTATTAAGTACCTTCACAATGTTATACAACCAACGCCACTATACAGTTCTAGAATTTTTTTTTTGTTGTTGTTATTCCAAACAGAAACTCTGTACTCATTAAATAATATCTCTCCATTCCCCCTTTTCTCATCCCTAGAAACCTTTAGTCTCAGTTCATTTGGGCTGCTATAACAAAATACCGTAAGCTGGGTATCTTATAAACAGCAGAAATTTATTTCTCACAATAATTAAGGGGAGGCAGAGTCTAAGATCAAGGTATTATATATTCGGGTTTGGTAAGGGACTATTTTCTGGCTCATAGACCTTCCTGTTGTGTTCTAGGATGGTGAAAGGAACAAAGACTCTCTCTCAGGCCTTTTTTATAAGTATCCCATTCACAAGGGCTCCATTCCCATCACCTTCCAAAGACCTTACTTAATACCATCAACTTGGGGGTTAGGATTTCAACAGATGGATTTTAGGGGTTCAGGGGACAAAAACATTCATGTCATAGCACCTCTTTTCTACTGTCTATGAATTTGCCTGTTCTAAGTACTTCATATAAATGGAATCACTCAATATTTGTCCTTTTGTGTCTGGTGTATTTCACTTAGCATAATGTTTT
>NW_012155951.1:3144593-3146389 GCF_000956105.1 Propithecus coquereli | reverse complement strand
TGAGTAACATTTTATCAGGCACAAGGGAGAGAATATGCTTTTAGGAGAATATGCTTTCAGGAGGGACAAACTTGTGAGCAAAGTAAGACAAACCATGTTTGTGAGGGACAATGAAATGGAAGGTTTATTGGAACCACACGGTTCTTTCAGGGAAGTCCCAGTTGGAAATTCAGAACACAACTCTTTCAAGAAGTACTGACAACCAGGCTACCAAAAAACAAAAAAACAAAATAGAGTGGTTTTATCATATAGATAAACGGGCCCCCATGATCTTTGAGAAAACTAGAGATTTAATAAAAGATGATATTTTAGTAAGTTTGACTAACGAGGAAGGACTAGGTTGGAAGAAAATCTACTTTAGTAGTAGTTCGGATGTGGAGGAGTAACAACCTGATTGTGATAAACCAAGCCAAGTTAGAGGAAGGCGCAAAGAGCTGAAGTCGTAAGAACATGGCCAACCTTCCCTGCCCTGGTTGGACTCAGGCTCTGTCTTCAGACTAGATGGGCTCAGTAACCTGTTACACACTTGCTCGGGAATTCAGAATTCCAAAATAAAAGCTTGGGAGGACTAGGGTGGTAGGTGGAAAAGGCCACCCCCACAGAAGCAAAGCCTTTGGTGCTACACAATGGAATGATGCTTCTGAAGTTGTGCAATGATGAGGCATTGGGCACAAAGCCAATAGAATACAGAAAGGGCGAGGGTGTGATTAGCAGGCCTAGGACAATTAAGTGGCAGCAGAAGAGGGTAGAACTGTGGTTAGATGAGGAATAACAGTCACTTGTGTCAATGGAAGCTGGTTGCTGAAGGTTGCTTTTTCATGGGAATACCTAACATCTCAGCACCCTCTCTCTGTGAAGCTGTCTTTTATTATTTAAGCACGTACTCAATTAAGGGTGTTGATTCTACAGAGATATATACTGGTGAGTTTTAGTTAATGAAATTCTTTCCTGAGAGGTTGCTCTGTCTGTCAGAGGGCCTAGCATTCAAGAGGACTCACATTATTCTCAAGCTTAGCTACAATTTAGAACCACTTTGGGAACTTTTACAAAGATGATGGGCAGTTCTCCTCAAACCTTTATTAAATCGAAGTCTTTGGGGGCAAGACAGCAGCATTATTTTTCAATTGTACAGGTGATTCAAAGGGGCTTACAAAGAGTCTAGATTCATATTTGTTTTAACATGAATTACTCACATCATCATTACCTTGGCACTTGACCAAAAAGGAAGATTCCTCTGGGTCTCTGGAGGTGGGCTAAATAATCTGCATTTGTGAAAAGCTGCGCCTTTTGGAAACTACTAGCTGAGGTGGATGTGGATTCCCTTGAGCATGCCCTGTTGGTGGGTCCTAAGTAAGATCTGGAACAGTTTCCTTAAAATGAGATGTTCCTTTGAGTACTTACTGTGAGATTCTGAAACAGCAAAGATAGTTTTAAAACTCTTCTCTGAGAAACTATAATGATATCCCTGGGTCTAGATGTTACACCCTGAGTAGAAGTTGTTTATCTTAGCTATGGAAGAGTTTACCCTAAAATTGCCATGTATTTTAAATAAACGATGACTAAAAATCTTGAAGTCCTGAAGATATTAGTGAACCTAATCCTAAAGAGTTGTATCTGGCAGCATAGTCACCTACGGACATTTACTGAGCACCTCCTATGTGTAGGACACTGAGAAAGGCCCTGGAGATGCCATGTGTGTGAACAATCATGTCCCAGGGGATATTAGAGTTACATTAGGAAGGAAAGCCAAATACATAAATGTAAAAATATAATATTTCTAACTTTATATTTAACAT
>NW_012155951.1:3142406-3144543 GCF_000956105.1 Propithecus coquereli | reverse complement strand
GGCAGGTGCTAGGCAGGGCAGTGCTTTTTGCAATGTTCCAGCAACAGAGAGCATCATCTGGGAAGCTTTTTTGATGGAAGGGAGAAGAGCTTGCTTGAGAGACTGGAAGCAAACGCAGAGACTGGAATGTGGACTGGAGCGGACCTGAGAGACAGAGTATTGCTGTAGAAATGCACAGATCCCGACCATCCAGGGCTCGAGACCATGAAAAAAAAGTATAGGAAAACCACTGAGTATGTGTGTATTTGGTAATTAATTGACCTATCATTTTATTTATTTATTAAAATCTACAAAACATAAATTGACCATTTTAACCACTTTTAAGTATACAATCCAGTGGTATTAAGTACCTTCACAATGTTATACAACCAACGCCACTATACAGTTCTAGAATTTTTTTTTTGTTGTTGTTATTCCAAACAGAAACTCTGTACTCATTAAATAATATCTCTCCATTCCCCCTTTTCTCATCCCTAGAAACCTTTAGTCTCAGTTCATTTGGGCTGCTATAACAAAATACCGTAAGCTGGGTATCTTATAAACAGCAGAAATTTATTTCTCACAATAATTAAGGGGAGGCAGAGTCTAAGATCAAGGTATTATATATTCGGGTTTGGTAAGGGACTATTTTCTGGCTCATAGACCTTCCTGTTGTGTTCTAGGATGGTGAAAGGAACAAAGACTCTCTCTCAGGCCTTTTTTATAAGTATCCCATTCACAAGGGCTCCATTCCCATCACCTTCCAAAGACCTTACTTAATACCATCAACTTGGGGGTTAGGATTTCAACAGATGGATTTTAGGGGTTCAGGGGACAAAAACATTCATGTCATAGCACCTCTTTTCTACTGTCTATGAATTTGCCTGTTCTAAGTACTTCATATAAATGGAATCACTCAATATTTGTCCTTTTGTGTCTGGTGTATTTCACTTAGCATAATGTTTTCAAGGCTCATTCATGCTATCCAATGAATGTGTCCACTGAGTGAGGGAATAGAGTCAAATTTATGTTTTTAAATTCCCCCCCACAGGCAGGATGGGGAATACAGGAAACAGATCTAGGGAGAACCTCTACGAGGCTGTTGTGATGTTTGTGATGAGAGATACTGTAATCTGGATGAGGATGTAGCAGTGGAGGTAAAGAAAAATCAGTAGATTCAGGAAACATATAAGAAGAAACTATTTCCTTCAATGAGCTTACCATCTATTTGAAGGACATAGACACATTTAAAGCATACAATGGCTAATTTATTATAATGATTACAAGGCTATGTACAAAGTCAACAGATGCTATTTTAATAGAATTGTGACTGCAGGATGATAGATAAACACAGCACAATTCAGATGACAATACTAGATACGAAGTCTGTGACAATGAGAGAACAAGATGAGACATGGAACTTCAGGAAGGAGGCAAGACTGAGCCAACCCTGATCTAGCAGTAGGGTTTACATAGAGGAAAAGAAAGAGCATTCCTCAGGAGAGACAAAGTCAGAGTGTTAGGAAAATGCCAAATTAGTTCACAGACTCAAAAAAAATTCAGAAATGGATGAGAACTTTCTCAAGGAAAGAGAGGCAACATTTCCACATATATTTAGACAATAATAAATAATGCAAGAACAGAAAATAAATTTAGCAAAAGACAATCCTTCTTTCAACTTATCCCCAGAATGTCCTAAAATAATCTACTTAAACACTTTTTCACCCTGAAATGACTCCATGGGGATCCGTGGAAATCTTTTAATTTGGAGCAGTGTCCCCAGTTCAATGTGAAGATGAGTTTCCATTTTCTAACTAAGTAAAATGTACCTGAAGGTCTAGAACAAAGAGCCAGAAAGTAAATGTTTTCTGTAACACGCTGGAAAACTCAGATCTGACAGTCAAAGAGCTGAATCTACTTCACACTGCCAGGAAAATTGCATTAGTATCTGGAGCAACTAATATCAGTAGGTGAAGGAGATAAGTAATGAGGCAGAAAAAGAACAAGAAGAAGACTAGATTTACAAAGCAATCCGTGGTGAGGCAAGATATTGATTTGAAATTACAGTTGATTACACTGGTAGGGGGCAAAGAAGGCAGCATTTTCTCAGATGTTGTGAACAAGTGACATTTCAAAGCACTTTTCATGTGTTTGAACT
>NW_012155951.1:3136280-3138296 GCF_000956105.1 Propithecus coquereli | reverse complement strand
GAAGCCACTTAACGATCAAATATTTTATATTTACTGCCCACTGGAATCTAAATCATTATCATTATCATTAACCAACTGCTCCGAAGCATGAACCAGTCCAGTGCATACATTGCAAAGGGAAAATGGTTGCCAGTCATGGGCAGTGAACAGTGGCCAGATGAGCTCAGTGCAAAAGAGAACAAGGTGGTTGGACACCAGCCTAACAGCCAAGAGGGAGTTGGTGTCTGAATTTTTATTTGTGGCCCCAAGGAGTTGATGCAAATTTAAGGATGATGTGTAGCCAGAATTTGGCTTAACCAATTATAAGAAAGCACTGCCAGTCATTTAGAGTTGATTTATCTCATCTGGGATGATTGATTGCATAGCCCTATCAATAATTTTACCAATAAGATAACTTCCTATCCCATAAATAAATAGGATATAAACTTCCATTGCTTACTGTGAATGCTATTTATAAAAATTTGTTAAGTGACTTGGATGAAAAATACCTGTGTGGTTTGTCGTTGTTGTTTGTTTTTTGTTTTATGTTTGGCTTAGGATTGCAACAGTTCCTACTATAAATCTCTTTCACATAGATAGCAAGAAGAAGTTTGTGTAAGTATTAAGCAAAACGAAAACATTACAAACTGTTTCTCCCCTTCTCTCTCTCTTTCTCTCCCTTTTTCCATATCCCCAGTATCAATTCTGTAGCTTCCTGAAGACATGTGCATGAACATGACCCCCCCTCCACACACAAGTATATATAATTTTTTAAGAGAAGAAATGGATCTCTAATATGATTCACTATGTAGGGTTTTGTTTAATTTTCTTCCTTTCTTTCTTTTTTATTTCTATCCTCATTCAGTTCAAAAGAGACCCACTGAGACTCATCCTAGTCACTGAGCCAGGTAATGAGGACTCACAGGGTCTGGGGATGTTATGAACAGAACATAGGTATCTATGTGACTTACCCTTTCCAAAGCACTTACATATCAGACAACTTATATACATCTTATAACTCCTTGTTGATATTAGCATTGCTACTGAGAAAGCAGTGTTCCATCCTGGAATGATCCTTGCCTATCTCAGTCACATATTTTTGTTTGATAGTCATACATTTTTGTAGTGGGAAAGTGAGAATCTCAAACTTCATCCCAAATTTCTTCACTCTCAGATACAAAGAAGCTTTACTGCTCTTCAAAACTGAGATTAAGCTTAAGATGGCAAACATATTATCTATATCATGTCCAGGGTATGGGTACTGAAGTCAGCATCACAGTGAGAAGCCTATGTTTTTGTTGTTGTTGTTGTTAAGTTTTTTCTTTAGTTTTTTTCACCCACTATATGATCCTTTTCAAAGAGAAGACCAAAGACTATTTTGATCACTCATTTAGCAATTGGGTAACTGAGGAACTGGATGAAAATTGGCTAATACCTCTTTCCCAAAATTTGAGTTCCAGCTTGCTAAAGGAAACCGAAGGGTTCTCAGAACTAATATAAAACCATCCTCATATAGCCATCTAATCTTTGACAAAGCAGACAAAAACATACACTGGGGAAAAGAATCCTTAGTCAATAAATGGTGCTGCGAAAACTGGATAGCCACATGTAGGAGACTGAAGCAGGATCCACACCTTTCACCCCTCACAAAAATCAACTCACACTGGGTAACAGATTTAAACCTAAGGAGGGAAACTATTAGAACTCTAGAGGAAGATGTTGGAAGTACTCTTCTAGACATTGGCCTAGGCAAAGAATTTATGAAGAAGACCCCAAAGACAGTCACAGCAACAACCAAAATAAATAAATGGGACCTGATCAAATTAAAAAGCTTCTGCACAGCCAAAGAAACTATCAGAAGAGCAAACAGACAACCTACAGAATAGGAGAAAATTTTTGCATGCTCCAAATCTGATAAAGGGCTGATGACTAAAATCTGCTTAGAACTCAGGAAAATCAACAAGAAAAAATCAAATGACCCTATCGAAAAGGGGGTAAAGGACATGAACAGAAACTTTTCAAAAGAAGACAGAATAA
>NW_012155951.1:3126818-3135660 GCF_000956105.1 Propithecus coquereli | reverse complement strand
TCCGAGGGATGGACAAGCTTGAAGCTCTGACTGGGGTGTGTGGGGGGGCAAAGGCAATATATGTAACCTAAACATTTGTACCCCCATAATATGCAGAAATAATAAAAAAAAGAAAACTGAAGGGGATAAAAGTCATTCAGTCAGGGATTAAAAATGTAAATATCCATCACCTTCTATATGATTGGTCCTCAGACTAGATACTTTGAAAGATATTGCAATCACTTTGCATATGGAGGATGGACTTAAGCCAAAATTTGTTTCAGCTGTCAAGACTGATGACTTCAAACATACACTAAAAGGTTATGAAAAGGTTTACTACTTTCATAATGACACTTTCTGGGGAGAGGAGAGCAAGACTCCCAAGCTGGTATGAAAATGGCTTGAATAAACAGGAAAATGAAACTGATTTGGGGTTTTTATTGAGATTAGGGGAAAGTGCTGGAGTGAGGATTTCCTTGTGGGGGTAGAAGTTTGCATGGCTTGAATCTGCCATCTGCAGCAAAGGAGGCAACAGCCAGACATTCCTATCAATTTACCTAGATGTGGAGGGTAGAACAGGAAGAGGGAATTGTGTGGCTTAAAAGCTATCAGTAGTGAAAGATCAAAAAAACAGGGTCAGACATTTTATTACAGAAGGTTAAATCTTGGGCCTCTAAAACCTTAAAATATAATTGTCACTGCAACTCACAGGTAAAAATTTAAAAAAAACGAAGATAAAATATGTAGTTCATGTCAACTAGTTGTAATTTGATTAATTATCTACATATGTTTCAGATAATAGGTAATATAGGGACTATGAAAATAGCCAAATCATGAACTAGTGTAGTCAGAAAATGTTTCAGAAAGCAGGTTAATTAGATAGGGCTTCAAATATGGTTAAGATTTGATTAGGCCACGAGGACAGGGGGAGGATATTCAAGCAAAATGCCCTTCTCAGTCCTTATTGAAAACGTATCCATTTTTCCTCTTTTTATTTTCTTAAACTAAGAAATATATATATATATATATATATATACACATTTTTTAAAATCAGCTTTAGACAAAGTTTGTGATAGAATATATGGCCCACTGTGCATGGAATGCTCTGACAGAGACAAAGAAAATGATTTTAAAATTTGAATTGAGTATTTATTATTTTTATGATTGCTTTCTCTTTTCCTCCATTCGTTTTCCCTTTACACGTTTGTTTGGCGATTCTCACAGATAGGTGGGAAGGTGGGTAGTTATAGATGTTCAAACTATAAAGCAGCTTTCCCTGGGGTCAAAGCAAATCACTGCATAAATCAACATACATGAGAATTTCACAGTCTCTCAGCCTCAGGAGGACTTTTGAAAACTGACATGCTGGAGCTTTTTAAGCCACCTTTGTATAATTTGCCCGGTACGCTCAGCATTACTCCCTCCCTACTTCCTACAGAAATGTTAGAAAATTTCAGACAGCAGCTTTTGCCTTTGAAACTTTTGGATATTTTTCCACCCACAGCTTTGTTTTTGAACCTCAATTGCCACAAGCAGCCTTATAAACTGGATTGCCAGAGCCCAGGGATATCGCACCCTTAGTCGGCCAAATAAGAAGGAACTTTTGCTGAAGAAATCTCCTAGTAGGCTCCTCTACCTTACAGTGAGGATTTGGAAAGAACTCAAAAGTCCTCCCTCTTCCCTTAAAAACTGGGCCCATAGGGCCTTGAACAATTTGTAAAACACAACAAAAGAAATCAAGATAAAAACTCTCTATACCCTCTGGCAGGGTTTTATGCATTCGCACACAATTGCAGTGGGCATTCTACAGCTGTATGTGGGGAATTGAGATGCAAGGAGATTCTTTCCTTGTTTTGTTTTTTAGAGAAAGAAGCAATTCCATTTTTTTAGGTGTTAAGTTGAAAAAATGTGTTTTTTGAAATAATCCTAGTTTAGTTTATTTTAGCTTAGATGATCAGTGGAACAATGAGGTGAGAGGAGATAATGGGGTGACGGAGATGATGGAGGTCAGGGAGATAACAAGGTTAGTACCCTGTTAATGGGAAACTGCTTGGTTTTGTAAGTGAATCCTTATCCTTAGGATGCACAATACTTTTGATCTTTTTCCCTTACTAGGTAGAAAGTGGCTGTAGACCTGTTAAGGTTCATTCAGCACATACTCATTGGCACTTAATATTTGCTATTCTATTTTCTGAGAATATAATACTGAATATACTTTTTTGTTGTTTTCAGGAAGCTCTCAATCTGATGTGAAAAATGGCTATATTAACAGATAACTGTAAGACAGTTTAATAAAATTAAGGAAGAATCTGTGTTGGTATGAGGGAAGTCTACAAAGAAAGAAAATTTACCAAAACGATGTTTCTTTCGCATGGATCAGGTGGAGAGATTATATCCAAAGGTTCGTATGTTTTATTGACAAGGTAGAGATAACACACATGTGCACACACACACACATATATACATAACATTTTAAAGAAAAGGACAAGTAACTACAAAAGTAGTCATATCAGAAAATAATAACATATTACCACAGCATTTTACTATTTGAAACTTTCTCTCTTAGACTTAATGTGACATGTGACATTGTAGTTATTCATGTTCTTGTTTCACAAGAGCAAAAATTTACAGGACATAATCACAAATCACACTAACAATAGGATATCTTGATTTCCTTTTTTTTTTTTTTTTAGTTCTAGGTGAATACTCTTTTTAACAACTTTAGTTTCACCCAGGAAATATTATATTGGAGTAGACACAATAGGAAGGCACAGGTAGAAAGTACAGACATAAGCCATAGCCTCCTTAAGGAGATGTAAATTTGGGTAATTTGATTAACTGATGAATTTAGAAGAAAGATTGGGCTGATATTGACATTCTAGTGATGAAAACAACAGAAATAGTTTTTACTCACGTAACAAAATATGCAAAGTACAGTTAAACAATGAAACTGAATATAAAATGGTAATATGATAGAAAGTAATGTACAGAATCATAAAGTCCTGAGCATGCTGATAATGAGATCAGGAAGTGATGCAGAGATTAACAATGAATCAGAAGTAGGGAAGGGTTAAAGGAGGAAGAAATGATCAAAAACTTAACTGTAGAAAGTAGGAAGATTTTTCTCTCAGAGGTAGCAAGAATAGAAAGGGACAAAGGTATCCAATAGGCTCAAATTTTACATGAACAAGATAGAAATAAAGAAAGCTCATTTTTGATGGTATGAACAGCCTTAGCAAGTTGAGAAGTTGAGGCATCTCCTAAGAGTAAAGGTGTTAAGAAAGGGATTTAAGGGTTTTAAGACTTCTCATAACAGTGAGAGTGGGAAAAAAAATGAAAAATAAAGACTGAGAAGATAATGGAAAATGTGGAATATTTAATAAGAGAAATGGAATAAAAGATATATATGAAAGGATTGAGGAGTGGGTGAAGGTCAGACTCAGATTAGACAGAAAGGATGAATAAAAGAAGCAGTCAGTGTGTTGGATATATACATTTATTACCAGGCCAGAAGCAGAATATATGAAATTGGGAGATAAGTGACCTGTTTTGGGGCATTGTTTTGGACTAATGTGAAAAATATTGGGTGGTATGATAATAAAATGAGTGGATATCTGAGATAGAAAATGTCAATGTTATATTAAGATGAACTGAAATAAGTACTTGTGATGGGGACTGCAAGAAATAGTGAAATTTCTAAAATATTTTTAAAAGTAAAGATGATAGAAGTTTAGGGATATAAGTAACGAGTATAGTTTGTAACAATCACGGTATTTATAAGAAAGATAGTAAATAATCATAGCCCAAAGCATTAGTAAAACAGAGGAGACAAAATATTTTGAAATCTAAGGATAATTGATAGAATAATCATAATGTAAAGTTTAACCCATTTCTGTGAAAATTAAAAAAACAAAGAGTCAGAGCATGAGTATATGAAATTTTAACTGCAGAACCAATACACTCTGTTAGATGCAACTATTTGATAGTCAGTAAGTAAAGACTACATATTATTTTGTGCATATGAAAGATTTAAAATCAGTCTAGGCACAGTGACTCACGTTTGTAATCTCAGTGCTTTGGGAGGCTGAGGTGGGAGGATAGCTGAGGCCAGGAATTTGAGACCACCCTGGCAATGCAGCAAGACTCCATTTCTAATTAAAATAATAATAATAATAATAGTAAATATAATCAATCACGTACTTAGTCAAATTGGCAACCTCACTACATTCTTGAAAGTAAAGAGCTGACAGTCTAAACTTTCTGACCATAATGTTGCACAGATAGAAATGAACAAGAAAGTAATTGCTAAGTGAATTTAACCACTTCTTTCATCAAGTAACCCTTACATTTTATATCAAAACTTAAAGATGTGGCTAAAGGTTTAATCAGAGAAAATATATAAATTTATAACCTGTGTTATTAAATAAAAAATGTTGAAAATAAATATGCTAAGTCTTCAACATAAGCCACTGTGAATAACAATATTGAACCAAAGAAAATAATAGTAGAAAATTGATGACAAAACTGAAAGTTAATAAGTCAGATAATAAAATAAAAAGTATATTTGGGAGCTTCTGGATAGCTGCACACGTGGAGGTTCCTGAAGGGTGGCTAGCTCGGGAAGGGCAGAGGAGCTCCGTGACCCTTCCCCCATACCTTGAACTACGCCTTTATTTCATCTCTAGGTTAGTGAGACCCTTTAATGAAATTGCACTGCCCCATTGACCTAACCTTTGACTCCGGAAGGTAAATGTTGACCTTGACCCATCTATATTGGAACATAAAGATCTACTACCGGGAGAAGCGGCCAAGATGGTGGACTAGGTGCAGCTTCGCAATGCCGCCTTCAGGAAGAGGACGGAAAGTGGCGAATAGATACCCACATTTGGATCCAACTTCTGAGTGAGAGCACTGGGAATACACGGAGAGGAGGCGAGAGTGAAACGAAGAAGATAAAAGTGGGACAAGCAGCTCAGCAGGATGGGAGGTAATTTGGAAGGTGCCCACAAATGGGAAAGGGACAGAGAAGAAAATCCCCCTGAAGATACCGAAACCGGAGCAGCGGGAGACCCCTTCACCGCAGCCGGCCTGTGGACTGATACAGACACCTGACTGGAGGCCGTGCAGCTTTGTAGCTCGGAAGGGACGGCTGGCCTTTGAGCCCTGGGTGGTGCCGCTGGCGCCATCGTAACATCCCAATCCTACACTACTTTTGTTCTGGAGTTAGATCTGTGACTGCTCTCTCCCCCTTTCCCCTGCGAGGCGTGGAGGGACTGGGAAATCCTGGTGTTTGCGAGCACCTCGTAGGTAGGTGACATGCATCTCCACTGCTGCCACCGCTGGGCCCTGGGCAGAACAGGAGGCCATGGGTGGCACCTGCTGCTGGTGCCCTAGGAGATCTCGCTTAACCACACTTCCCATGGGACCTGACCGGATCATGTGCCAATATCCCTCAGCACCCACTGCCCACTGCTGGGGCAGCTGGGCCACTGTTGCTGATGCTGCCTGAAAGGCTCCAAGCAGGACAATAGCCAGGACAGCTGTGACCTTTGGATCTGGGCGAACTGCACGTCAAGGACCTGTGTCGTCCTGCTCAAGTGCCCTGAGCGCTGCATCCTGAGGCCACCCTGACTTCTACATGTGAACAGTATGCCTTGCAGACCTGCTCCATCCCGGATATGCGCCTTGCCTGGTGAGTCAGCTCTGTCCTGGGTCCCTGCTCTGCCCTGCATGAACTATGACCCACTGGCTTACTCCACACTGGGGCCTGCTTCACTTTGCATCCCTTGGGCCTGCGGGACCAGTATGCCCTGTGCACCTGCTACATCCTGCGCCACACCCTGCACTGCCCTTGCCCCACTAACATACCTGGCACCTCTGTTGCCCAGGCCTGCACGCATGTACACAGTGCCTAGTGGACCTCCTCCGTCTGACACACATGCCCCTTCCTGCTGACCAGCCCCACCTCACATGTGCACCCGGCATCAGGTGCCAGCCCTGCCACAGTAGCCTGGTGACAACCACAGGAGAACAGAGGAGATGCCGCAGAGCAGCAGCAGGGTGAAAAGCTTATAGCGCATTCAGCCCTTTCCTGCCAGAATAGGAATAGGACCTAAGCACGCCTTCTATCTTCACTGAGCTGCAGAGGTCCCAGCAGAGGAGAACAGGTGTAATATATCTGCTTTCTATTTTGAACAGAGAAAAGAGAGTCCAGATGAGAAGGAACCAGCATAAAAACTCTGACAACATGAAAAAAACCAGCTGTCTCAACAGCCCCAAAGGATCACAACAGCTCTCCAGCAATGTATTCCACCCAAAAGGAAATTGTTGAAATAAGAGATATGGAATTCAGATTATGGATGGCAAGTGAGATGAACGGAATTGAATAGATGACAGAAAACCAACTCAAAGAAACCAAAAAAATCATTCGAGACATGAACAAAAAATTCACTAAAGAAATAGATAACATTAGAAAAGAGATAATAGAACTTAAAGAAACCAAAGAGTCATTTAGGGAGTTTCAAAATACAGAAGAAAGCTTTAATAACAGACTAGACCAAGCAGAAGAAAGAATTTCAGAGCTTGAAGAAAATGATTTCGAAGTTACCCAGTCAGTAAAAAAATGCAGAAAAAGAAAAACAAAGAAGAATGAATGGTTAGAATATGCAAAACAAACAAATATAAGAATTATAGGTATCCCTGAGGGAGAAGAAGAAAAAGTTATAAGCATGGAAAACCAATTTAAGAGAATAATAGGGGAAAATTTCTGTGGCATTGGTAGAGAACCCAGAAATAAAACCATCTACCTACAACCAACTGATCTGTAACAAAGCACACAACAATATACATTGGGGAAAAAGAAGCCCTATTCAATAAATGGTGCTGGGAAAATTGGAAGCCACATGCAGGAGACTGAAACAGGACCCCTATCTCTCACCGTATTTAAAAATTAATTCACAACGGGTAAAAGACTGAAATGTAAGGCATGAAACCATAAAAATTCTAGAAGAAAACATAGAAAAAACTCTTACAGACATCAGCCGAGGCAAAGAATTTGTGACTAAGACCCCAAAGGCAAATACAGCAAAAATAAATAAGTGGGACTTAATTAAATTAAAAAAGCTTATGCACAGCAAAGGAAATAATCAATAGAGTAAACAGATAATCTACAGAATGGGAAAAAATATTCTCAAACTGTATATCCCACAAAAGGCTAATAACCAGACTCTACAAAGAACTCAGACAAATCAGCAAGAAAACAAACAACCCCACTAAAAAGTGGGCAAAAATCACGGTCAGAAGTTTTTCAAAAGAAGATAGACAAATGGCCAACAAATACAGGAAAAAAAAAAAAAGCTCAACATCACTATCATCAGGGAAATGCAAATTAAAACTACAGTGAGATACTATCTTATTCCTGTCAGAATGGCCATTATAAATTGTCAAAAAAACCATAGATGCTGGTGTGAATGCAGAGCAAAAGGAATGCTTATACACTGTTGGTGGCACAGCAAATTAGTACACCCTCTATGGCAAATAGTATGGAGATTCCTCAAAGAAATAAAGATATACCTACCATTTGATCCATCAATCCCACTAGTGAGTATCTAGACAAAGGAAAAGAAGTCATTTTATCGGAAAGATACCTACACTTGAACGTTTATTGCAGTACAATTAGCATCAATAAGTTGATTATTTAGCATGAGTTGCTGAATATTTTAAGCCCACTATTGAGATCTATTGCTCAGGGAAAAAAAATTCTGTTAAAATGTCACTTTTCATTGAAAATGCACCTGGTGACCCAGAAGTTGTGATGGAGATGTACAAGGAGATTAATGTTGTTTTCATACCTTCTAACACAGCATTCATTCTGCAGCTCAGTGGATCAAGGAGTAATTTCAATATCCGAGTCTTACTATTTAGCAAATACATTTCATAATGCTATATATGTGATAGCTAGTGAGTCCTCTGATGGATATGGGCAAAGAAAGTTGAAAACTTTCCAGAAAGGATTTACCATTATAGATGCCATTAAGAACACTTGCGACTGGTGGGAGGAGGTTAAAATATCAACATTAACAGAAGTTTGGAAGAAGATGATTCACAATCTCATGGATAACTTTGAGGGGTTCAAACTTCAGTGGACAAAATAACTGCAGATGTGGTAGAAATAGCAAAGAGAATTTTTAATAGACTAAGAAGTGGAGCCTAAAAATGTGACTGATTTGCTGCGATCTTGGGAGAAAACTGAAAGGATCAGGAGTTTCTTCTTGTAAGTGAGCAAAGAAAATGGTTTCTGGAGGTGGAATCTGCTCCTGGTGAAGATGCTTTGCACATTGCTAAAACGACCACAAGAGAGTTAAAATATGAAATGAACTTAATACAACAGCAGCAGGGTTTGAGTGAATTGACTCCAGTTTTGAAAGACGTTCTACTGTTGAGAAAATACTATCAAACAGTATCACATGCTACAGAGAAATCTGTAGTGAAAGGAAGAATCAATCAATATGACAACCTTCATTGTTGTTTTATTTTAAGAAAATGCCGCAGTCACCCCCAACCTTCAGTGACCACTACCCTGATCAGTAAGCAGCCATCAACAGTGAGGCAAGATCCTCCACCAGAAAAAGATTAACACTCGCTGAAGGCTCAGATGATCATTAGCATTTTTCAGAAATTAAGTATTTTTAAAATTATAGTATGTACATTGTTTTATAATGCTATTGTGCATGTAAAAGACTACAGTATAGTATAAGATAACATTTATGTGCACTGGGAAAGCAAAAAAATGTGAGTGAGTCACTCTATTGCAATATTCACTTTAGTGTGGTGGTCCTGGAAGTGAACCCACATTTCCAAGGTA
>NW_012155951.1:3125437-3126198 GCF_000956105.1 Propithecus coquereli | reverse complement strand
ATATTGTAATGAGGACCACAGGACAGAACAAGGAGGGAAGTACTGTTTGTTGTTCTAAAGGATATTTGGGATAGTGATTTAGGCAAATTTTAAGCCATGAAATCCTAGGATTTGGAGAAACTATAAAACTATCTCCCTAGAGACTGATCCAGTTTTTGTCTCTGCAGAGTATAATATCCTTGTTTGAGCACAGAGTAGGGGGCAACTCTGCTACCTTACCAACAGAGCATAAGGGGCATACTCCTAAAATTATTATTGTTCAAAACTGACAATAACACTTCTCTTCTATATGTTATTTTACAAAACTGAATATTCTTTCATGAATGCTTTTTTTTTTTTGATACCGAATTTTGCTCTGTCACCTTGGCTAGAGTGCGGTGGCATCATAGCTCACTGCAACCTTAAACTCCTGGGCTCAAGCCATCCTCCTGCCTTAGCTTCCCAAGTAGCTGGGACTATAGGCGCACACCAGCAGGCCCAGCTAAATTTTTTTTTTCTATTTTTAGTAGAGACGGGGTCTTGTTCTTGCTCAGGCTGGTTTTGAACTCCTGACCTCAAGCAATACTACCATCTTGGCCTCCCAGAGTGCATGCATGCTACTTTTCTTATTTTCATAGATATTACTAAGCCATAAAAAATTATGTGGTAAACAAATGCAAAGTTGTTTCCATAAAGAAAATCAGAAAAAATATCAGATACTGCACTAGTATTATTACTTTTCCTACACTTGAATTTTTGTTTCTAAATTAATTTACCTTTCA
>NW_012155951.1:3123867-3125146 GCF_000956105.1 Propithecus coquereli | reverse complement strand
GTTTACGACATGACTTTCTACATTTTTAATTATTATACATATTTATTCTGTACTCATTTGTCTACAACCTTTTAACATAAGTATGTATTATAGTGCTCAAGGTGCCACAGGTAGCTCACAGGATTACCTCACTATTTTAAATTTTCGATAGAAACACAGTAGCATCTATTAAATACTACATCATCTACCAGCTTTAGGTAGTTGACAGTTTCAACATTAGATCATACACATATCTTTGTAAAGCTGTGTTTTTCCATGGATTCTGTGATTAAAATGCAAGTATGACATCAATCTGTATGCCACAGGAAATGAAAGTAGTGGTAAGTCTAATTTGACCAAGGTTTGAGAAGTTGTGCTACAGATGCAAATTACCATTAGTATGTCACGGTAGCTATGTAAGAATGAAATGAAATAGTATTGATTTTGTTGTAAGTGTATTATTTTTTTAAGCAGCTACTAAGTTTTTAAAACATAAATGCTTTTTAAGTTGTTTATACATACTTTTTAAATAAATGGACCAATTAGATATTTATTTTGATAAGGGTATTGTGAAAAAATTACTGAGGAAATAGATTGTCATTATCAGAAAAGTTTGGGAATCTCTGGCCTACAGTATGTAAAGTAATGTATTTTAAAATATTAATGATAATTATTTAAGTCTTTATGCATTTAATATGTATTTAAAGCTATTATGATGTAAGATAATTCAGCTGGGTATAAAATACTATTTTTTAAATTTCAATAGATTTATGAGGTACAAGTGGGTTTTTTGTTTGTTTGTTTATTCGAATTGTAAAGTGGTGAAGTCAGGGCTTTTAGTGTATCTGTCACCCAAATAGTGTATAATGTAATAATGTGATAGATAATTTTTGGTTCCTCAGATCCCTTCCTTTCAAAATACTGCAAGTTCATTTCCACTATATAAACACTGTATGAGAAGGTGCATTCAGAACTTAAAAGTACATTTAATTTTTTACAAAATAGTGTACCGTTAGTAACTGAATATTGAATTTTAACAGAAAATTATTAACAGAATGAGGATGATAAACTATCTCAGTTGATTTCAGTATTAATAGAGTTTTCTCTACAGGACAAACATTATTAACCTAGAATTTATTAATCCACTGAAATAATAGATATTTTTGTGTGATGTACCCAGGATATTTTTCTTGAAAGAAATCATTGTTTTCATTAGTTTTTCAATGACTTCCATGATCAATCCTACCTTCCCCTCCCAACTATATTTTTTTACACCCAGAATCAAAGTTTCATGACTGCT
>NW_012155951.1:3121290-3122472 GCF_000956105.1 Propithecus coquereli | reverse complement strand
TATCAATATATAGTCTCCACATGGAATAAGATGTCTATCTTCTAATAAATATACTTAGATATATACGTGTATAAGTATACATACATATATATGTTTTAATGTTCTATAGTTAATGGAAGACTTGGATTTAACATTACGCACTGCTTTAAATGATTTCTTGATCAGTTAAACTTGCTTAGCCTTTCTTGCATTTCAGGAAACTGTATTTAAAATATGGAGTTTCCATGCAGCTTAGAAATAGTTGAAAGAGATACAAGATACTTATCTTTAAACATTCCCACTAATAAATAACACAAGGGTTCAAATACAAAAATAAATTCAGATTGTTGTGTTCAAATACAAAGAATTGAAATTGAATACTTTATACTTGTCATCAAATAATAGTAATGTCCCTAATATTCTGACAATTTGCAGCTTCTCAAAACAAAATGACGACCAGTAAGCAAACTTCAGTACTGCAATTACTCAAGGGAAGTAAATATTTACCTGTTACTTCTTTCCATCTATTGTTCAATCCCTCTCTAGAGACCTACCAGGTCACCTCTCAAACTGATGAAAAAATAAGGAGCTCATTATGAATCCCTCTTTCCCTTTACTTTTCTCCGATTTCTTCTAAAGCTCTCTCTCTCTCTCTCTCTCTCTCTCTCTCTCTCTCCACTCTTCCTTTGATCATACATTCATATATTTCTCTGGGGAGAGGCTTCTGTTTTGATTCTTCTTTCCAGACACTTGGAGCCTCGATTTGTTGACTTCAATACCGTCCCCATCACACTCAGTCTCACACATCCATGCCCCACATGTGTGTGTGTGCACACATGTTGATCCATGCCCACTTTAGGGGAATCACTCCAACCCTGGATCAAGTGCACAGGGCCAAAGGGAGAAACATAGCAAGTTCGGGAGAGTCATCAATCTGAAGTTCTTGGCAGAGGGGAATTTAGACAATGGGATCGAAAGTCGGAAAAATGGGTTAAAATAAGTAGGGGGTGGGACAACAGAAAAGGGCAGGGTGACAGGGCGGATAGTGAAGAAAATCCCTGAAATCTGGAGATGTTTCTGGTAAAATAGCTGTGGCTCCACCCTCGGGCAGCAAGAGAGTTGTCATGGCACTTATTAAGCCTGTACATCAAAACAAACATTTTTATTTTCCTGTTCAGAATTATTTAATTCAAAAAATAGGTA
>NW_012155951.1:3120510-3121240 GCF_000956105.1 Propithecus coquereli | reverse complement strand
GTAGCAATCCTGGAAAATGAGAAGCTTAAAATAGAGTCACAAAGAGAAAGAATCCCATAGATGCAGCTTGTTATGGACAAAGCTATGTGCTATTTTACACCTTGATCTTTAAACCCAGTTGCCATCCTTTGTAGGTTCTGGAGACTTTGTGGTTCTGGCAATGCCTATGCTGCTAAAACTCAGCATGCTGGACTCATTGAGATTCATTTAAATTACTCATTTGGGTTCCCAAGGGCCTGTACTTCAGTTTTATTTTGACTTTCAGGCATCACTGAACCAAAAATAAAAAGCAAAGAACAGCCAAAACCATAGCATCTCATTTCATCTTGAGATTGAATTTGGAAATTTGCAAGAGAAATGATCTTGACACAGAGGAATGCTCAGTATTGTTGGGAATGCTTGTAAGAGCCAAGAGCCTTTTCAGGAATTGAGCCTGATGATTTGGTTGACAACAAAGGGAAGAAACCAGGTAAATATCAGGTGATTATCACCTGATTTGGGGTTTTGCTGCAAACATTTTGCAGAGCTCTAACTGTGATGTGCATTAGTCACGCTACTGGAGCAGAAAATCAGTAAAACGAGGTTCCAAAAATAAAATATTCTTTTGGAATGTTGCTCTGAACTAATTAGCAATGAGTCATTTAAGAGGACTTACCTGTCATTAGAGTGAAAAAAAGGTATTTACGAAAATCAGTTTCCCGACAAAACATTTTTTGAGATTGAGAAGGGA
>NW_012155951.1:3109990-3110615 GCF_000956105.1 Propithecus coquereli | reverse complement strand
CAAATAGAATAAATAAAAAGAAAACCATGCCTGGGGCCAACATAGTGAAATGGCTGAAAACCAAATATAAACATTAAATTTTGAAATCAGGTGGGAAGAAAATGGCACTTTCATTACCTATAGAAAATAAGAATTATAATAAAATGACCACAGATGTCTCATCCGAAACTATGGAGACTGGAAGACAATGAAACATTAATTTTAGAGTGCTAAAAGAAAGAAAAAATGTTAACTGTGAATTCTCTACCCAGAAAAATTACCTTTAAGGATAAAGGAAAAATTAAAATATTTTTAGATAAAAGAAAACTAAGGCAGTTTCATAACAGCAGAACCTAGAACTAAGGCAGTTTCGTGACCCAAAAGATATGTTAAAAGAAATTCCTCAGGGTGAAGGGAAATGATAGCAAAAGGAAACTTGGATTTTCAGAAAGAAATAAGGAAAATTGGAATTCACAAATATATATTTAAATATACAATGTTATTAATTTCCATAAATGACAATAATATTTAAAGAAAAAATATTGTCAAGGGCTGTTCATAATGATATGAAAGTAATATATTTGACAATTACAGCATATACAATGCCAGAAGGGTGCTAAATGAACCCAAATTGATGCAAGTTTCT
>NW_012155951.1:3107235-3109940 GCF_000956105.1 Propithecus coquereli | reverse complement strand
TATAGAAACCATACAATGAGAAGGGTCACCAACCTTTTCAAATATATTCAATCAATTGAATCAATGATTGATTGATTGAATCAAATTGATTGACCAGTGAAATCAATTTCAAATTTTTATTAGGATGAAAGGAAGGCATTAGAAATTTATTTTGTAAAAGTGATTTTAAAAGAACTCTAAGCCTGAGAATTGATAAATTAAGAATTTACCATCCAATTTAATTTAACAGAATGCAGCAAAGTATCAGAGGATGTGGAAGGGGAAGCAGAGAGAACAATGCTATTATGAACACAGGAGAGAATGAACACTTGGAACATAAATTGTATCAGATTAAGGGTTACAAAATAAACTGATGAAAGAGAGAAACTAGATGAAACATACTTGGTTTTTAATTTATCATTTTATATAGGATTTTATAAAAGTTTGCTTGCAAATTAGTTTAAAACTATTCAGAGTTTTTAAAAAATCATTTCAACCAAGAATTGACAAAGAAAAGATAGATTAATGACGAATGGTAATATATGCATTTGGGAAAGGTGCCAATGTTAAATTCTGCCTTATTTTATATTTTAATGAATTAGAAATACATGAGATTGTGAATCAAATTAAGTTGGGATGATTCTAACCCCCAGAGACTAGAGAAATCTTCTCTGCTCAAAAATCTGAGCTTTCCCATCAGGTTTCTTTCTTAATGTCTGTGATTTCATTCTAATTGGTTACACCTTGAATAGAAGTGGACAGGCAACATTAGATGGAAGAAGGAACTCAGGAAACTGTGATCAGGATTCATGAACTTCTTGTGGGATTCATATCCTTATTAGTTGCTGATCTTAAAAAAATCACTTAGATTCTCAGCATCAAAATTTTCTTGTAAAATATGGGGCAAACAGTATCTTTTTAATAAATGTTTTGTTATTAGGGTAAAAAAGGAAAAAAGTATCCAGGCTTATTTTTAAAAGTACATCAAAAGAATGATTAGTAGATATGCTATTCAATAAATGTTAGTTCTTTCCCTTGTTTTCATGTATGTTTCCAAAATGCTCATTTTTCAGATGGGGAAATGGGAGCTCAGAGACAGATGCAAGGTTACAGGATATCAAATATTCCATTTCCTAGGACAACACTCTTTCCCATTTAACTTTTTGTTTTTGTTTATTTTCTCTAAAACTTTTGTTTTCCATAACACTTATGGTGGCTAAAAACATTGCCTTTTTTTTTTTATCTTAATCAGTTTTAAGATCTATAGGCAAAAGCCTTCTATTTCATCTGCTTATAAGTCATATCTTCTTGAATGTTTCTAACTTAGGTCAAAATCATTGCTTAAAAAAAAATTCTCTGATTTTTTCCCCCTTCACAGTCCTGATATACTCTCAAAAGCTTACGTCATGGTAAATATTACCTTTATTTTACATTACCTAAAAGCAAATTCTTAGGGTTACTTTTGAACCCCTCTCCTTCCTTATCAACACATTTTTATGACAATGTTCTTATTCTATTAATTTTTCTAAAAGTTTTTTTCTATTCATAGTATTTCCATAACTAACACTGCGTTCTAACCTCATTACATATGCACCAGTGTAGTGGAGATATTTTAATACATTTTCATGGGTATGTTTCGAAATGTCAATAAATTATTTTCATGCATGACTTTCATTCTTAATACCTCCAACTTTTAAAACTGCTATTATCCATTCCTGTAGGAAAGACAGGCTACTACAGAACATCATAAACATTACTGACCAAGAAAGTTAATTTATGTCTGTTGAGTTTTAAAATCCAAATTCTAAGGACAAATACTATACTTAAAAGAATATTTGCTGACAAAGTTTAATTTATTTCTCTCTGCCCCTGAGGGAATATACTTGCTTCTGTACAATGGATAAGAAAATGGAATTTAAATGTAAGAGAAATATGTTTCTGCTTCCAGTATGGTGGTGTCAGCTCTTAGCAGACCACAGATGACAACTATAAACTCTGAACAACATACAAAAATAACAACCTGAAATCTCTTAAGAGTGAACAAAAGCAGGTTGATTTTGGTGATAATATAAACTTGGAAGAAAATAGTGTCATGGGATGAGTTTTTCATTATTACAGATTTAACGTGAGGAAAGATCTTAGCCATGGCGCAATGTGATCCAGAGTGGCTAGAACTCTCATAGAAAATCCATTGTCTTAATGACCTAAAGAACCAGACAACAAGGCCAGGGTCAACATAGCTACCTGAAAGTAAAGAGTGGAAAATATCTTAAAGGAGGGAAGCAGAAAAGCTGACCTACAATGTTTGTGTCTAAAGTCTGGTTGAATATCTGGCTAATCCCTATACCATGAATAAATGAAACAAATTCAAAGCAACTTGCAGTTAATAAGAAGAATTCAACTGATATTTGAAGTGCCCGTGAAAGGTAAGGCGGATATTGCAGTTTTATCTAAGTGAATGTCTTGAAAAAACTAAAAATCACCCCTGTTTTGGAGAAGTAGAACAGAATCCAGAGTCTCTACAATTTGGTAATCATGATATCCAGGGTAAAATCTAAAATTATGCAATACATGAGGAACAGAAAAATGTGACTTATTATCAGGGGCAAAGACAGTCAACAGAGGGCACCTAGGAGATGATGCCAAAATTATCAGATAAGAAAGCAAGTAGGCAGGCCGGGCGCGGTGGCTCACGCCTGTAATCCTAGCACTCTGGGAGGCCAAGG
>NW_012155951.1:3103270-3105640 GCF_000956105.1 Propithecus coquereli | reverse complement strand
GACTAAATACTCTAAGTAAAAGAGAGCATTTATCAATATGGAGAAAAAAGGTAGCACCCAGCTGTGAAGATTCAGTTGAGAGAGAAGAAATGGGTCTGGGGAGCATTGATTGTTGCATAGGGAAAGGGCAGGGCCTCTCACAGGGAAAGCCTGACTGCCCTGGCACTGCTCAGGTGAGAAAACTCATTAAAGGATACTCAACCCATTGGTTCTCTTTGGAGTCATTAGATTCCTCTTGTGTATTTTGAATTAAAATGTAAAGAAATGCAGTTCCATGTGGGAGGTTAGTTGAGATAAATAGTAACATAGGCAGAATAGAATGGTAATTAAGAATTGAATTTTGAAGTTTGACATTGTAACCTTTCCAAATTTCACCTTTCTTCTCAATAAAGTGGTAAAAATAATGATGTATTTTTACAGGGTTATTATAAATGTTTATGTAAATAAAATGTCTGTAAATGACTTAATAAAGAGTCTATTAAATAAGAACTTTCAATAAATGTTTATAATCTCCGTCATCATCATCATCATCACTGGGGCCATGATCGATGCTACGTGGAGTTTCTGCTTTCAGAGTTTCAGGTTCGGAGTTCACCAGGATTATCTTTTCTCCTCGATTTCTATAGAAATGTCCTCTACTCTTTTAAGAACATTCAATTTTAGTTGGACAAGTTTGGATGGGTTTTGGTTTCTTGACATCATAAGATCCCTGTATAAAAATCCCATTTGTTCTTTCTTCAACATGTACGCTTAAGGAAAATCAAAAGGTAAATGGTCTTTGTTTCCTACACATGTCACACTCATTCTAACGTTTTTTAATATTGACTCCTTCCCTCTGAATAACCCACTGCTCCCTCACTGTCTATCAGGACAAATCCTACCCATGCTTGCTTCAAAGGCTAACTTAAATGAGTTCTCATTCATTAATTCATATCTGACCTTATCTGCTCTCATGATTCCTTCTGTTTTCTGAAACATTTTGCCAATACATCTGCATCAGCATCTGCTCTTTGCACATGTACATCCTTTTAATTGTTCTTTAACTGTTGTCTCTTTGTCAGGAGTTATATTGCAGCAAAAATGAAAGTCCTTGATGGTCATAATCAAGTTTTTGAATTATGTCTTGCGAAATCATCTTCTGCAGCGAATAAAATAGGTCTTAGTAAAAACAGTTTGTAGTTAACCAATAGTTAAACAAACAAATTACACAGACACTGTCTCTTACCTCCAGAAGAACACGATACAATATATAAGGTACATTAATCAATCAAGGAAAACAATGCTAGAAAAATATGTAGTAAGGGATGCCCAAACTTCACAGAGAATGAATATCGTGTCAATCTATTATCTTGTCTTTGGAAAGATAACTACTTAAATGTCTCCAAAAAGTGATTAAAATTGATGCTTTACCACAGGTCTCTTTCTTTTCTTGTGAATATTTTTGTTCTTTCTTTTAAGAGATAAAATGTAAGATGTCATATGGGAGAGGAATACTTGGGATTTGTTTACTTGTTTGTTAATTTGAAACAATGTATTTAAAAGATCACTTGAATTGGATTCAAAAGACCTGGATTTTACATAGTCTTACATGGTCACTGAATTATTATGTTAACTTAGACAAGGCAATTAACTTCACAGAGCCTCAGTTTCCACATCTGGGGAGAAAAAAAATTATAAAATCTAACTGAATACTTATTGTACATTTCCACTGTGTGCTCTGGAAAATAAAATTGAATTATGAAATAAGATTAACTCTAGCTCAACTATTCTATAAAAACATGTAACATTTTCTTAGCATTTGGTAAAGGAAGCATGATACATCTACTCTCAAATATTTTAAATGAACTTAGTGTCTTAATTAGAAAACTTTTTTTCCATAGCTAAGAAAGTTCAAATTTAGCATACTTGTAAAAGCTATAAATAACAAATGTTTGCATTTATTTGATATAATCTGAGAAGTTCATACAATTCTGTAAGCTAATTAATTAAGGAAAGTAAGTTAAATGGCATTTATTTAAAACGAGACAATGAAAAATAAGAAGTAATTTCCAGGATTGATAAATTATATTTCTTCATGGTTCCATTTCAAAACCATAATCTTTTAAAATGCTACCTTTTAATACCATGGGTATCCTACCATCAATATGATTTTCATGATGTAATAATATATTATTCATTACAACATTTTTAGGATTAATTTTTCTTGGGTGTGCAGGCCAAAAATCTTAAGGATATTTTAGACTCGTCTTTTTCTTGAAGGACTTTTCTAATATATCAGCAACTGCTTTCGGCTTCATCTTGACAATATATCTTAGTTCCACCCAAGCCTATTAAACTCAACCTGTACCAACCTAGTTTAAGACACCATCA
>NW_012155951.1:3085253-3102360 GCF_000956105.1 Propithecus coquereli | reverse complement strand
TGTACTTTTACATGAGTTTTCCCAAACTCTGTCTTAGAATATAGCAGCCATAATTCCATCAATTTTCTCAAATAAGTTTTACTTTAATTAAATGAAAAAATGTTCAGTTTGGAGTTTTTCTATAACCCTGTATAAAAGATTTTCACGTTTTCTTGGGTTTCGACATTAATTATATACATGAGTGAGTTTCTTAGGTAACATTCTGACTCTTTTTTCTTTTTCCTGGAATTTAAACCCTATGCCAAATCATCTTCATTTTGCATACTTCTTTTACAGGTTCGATCTGATAAAGAGGACGTGGTGATTCTCCTTATTAGAAAGTTCTCCTGAACAACTGGCCATTTCACTGCACATTTCACATGTTCCTTATGCCCTTGATCTGGATATGAGGGCCATCACTTCTGAATATGTACTGATTCATTCTAAATAGCCTTTAAATCATTCTTTCCTTATCAGCACGCCACATTTTGTAGTATTAGGTTATTCGTTTAAGTTTAAAATGGCATTTGGCCAGCTGTGCCTATTGCAGATGTTCCTAATTTACCTTAAAACAAACAAACAAACAAACAAACAAACATAATGAAAGCCAATGGAGGGAAGATTTAAAATTTTGCTTCACAACTAAACACTTATACTGGCAAACAAAGTACTGCCAGAATTGATGAGTAAGGATTGGATAACTGAATTAAGATTAATATTTACGGGCTATGCATGCTGCATCCCTGGAATAAAGTGTCTATGTCTATCAGCAATAAGATATGAAGGAAATTCACAAACTCACTGTCCTTAGAGCAAAAAGGCAAGATTCGTGCCAAACAGCAAATTATCCGGTGTAACCTCTGGTACCTGAATTTCTGAGAGTCCATTGTTCTGCTTTCTCTTTACACAAGGAAACTTGACACTAGCAAGCTTGTAGTAAAATAATGGTTAAAGGAATTTATGTTTAGAAATGATAAAAGATGGAATTCTGGAACATGAGAAGGGAAGAAAAAACATGGGAAGCAAAAATATGGGTGAATACAGTAGACTTTCCTTCACTTGGGGTTTGAAAATTATGTTTGATGGTTGAAACAAAAATTATAACAATGTCTGATGTGGTTCTAAATGTATGTAGAGTAAATATTTCAGATAACTATATTATAAACAAAGAATGTAAAAGAATGTAAAGGCGGTAAGGTTTCTATACTGCACTTAAACTGGCAAAATTATGACAATAGTGGACAATGATAAGGTATTTATAAATAAAGGAATGCCTCAAGTAACAACTAAAAAGCTATATGAAGAGGTATACTCAAAACACTATAAATGAATCATCAAAGAATGCAAATCAAAACCACAATGAGGTATTACCTAACTTCAGTGAGAATGGCTTTTATCCAAAAGTCCCAAAACAACAGATGCTGGCTTGGATACAGAGAGAAAGGAACACTTATACACTGTTGGTGGGACTGCAAGCTAGCACAACCTCTACGGAAAATAGTACGGAAATAAGTCAAAGAACTAACCTGACATTTGATCCAGCAATACCACTATTGGGTATTTATTCAGAGGGAAAAAAACATCATTTTCTCAAAAAGACACGTGCACTCTGATGCTTATTGCAGCACAATTCACAATCGGAAAGATGTGGAATCAACCCAAATGCCCATGAGTGGATTAATAAAATGTGGCATATCTGTACTGTGGAGTATTACTGAGCCATAAAAAATGATGAACTAATACCTTTTATAACAACCTGGATGAGAGTGGAGACTATTCTTCTAAGCAAAGTATCACAAGAATGGAAAAACAAATACCACTTGTACTCACCATTAAATTGGAGCGAATGGATCAACACCCATGTGCACATATGGTAGTAAAACTCAACAAAATCCAAGCAGGTAAATACACACCTAACTGGTACGATGCATGCTATCTTGGTGACAGGCACACTTATACTTTGACTCAAACTGCACAAAAGCAAACCACGTAACCAAAACGTTTGTACCCTCCCAATATTCTGAAATTAAAAAAAAAAAAAAACACACACATACTATAGATAAAAAAAATTCCAGAAATTGTTTAAGTTATCTGCAGATATACAGAAAAAATGAAACAGAAGAACAAAAACCAGAGAAAACAAACAGAAAACAAAACAAAAAAATAGATAAAATGACAGAGTTAAGCCCTAACATATTGATAATTACTTTAAGCACAAATGGTGTAGACACACCAATTAAAAGACTGAGATTGGGAGAATGGAATCAAAGACAAGACCTGATTGTATCTGATTTATAGGAATCTTACTTCAAATGTAAGAATATAGACAGATTGAAAGTAAAAGGACAGAAAAAAAGATTTTTCATTCAAACATTAATCAAAGGAAAGCAGATGTGGTTCCATTATCATTAAATAAAGCTGACTTCAGAACAAATAAATTTACCAGGGACAGAGAGCAACATTATACAATGATAAAGAGTCAGTCCTCACAGAAGACACAGCAAGCCTAAATGTGTGCACACAAACCAACATGACTGCAATATATGGGAAGCTAAATTTATAAAACTGAAAAGAGAAATTGAAAAATCCACAAATACTTCGTCTGGTCTTTTCTGAAAACTATTGATTCCTCCAAAATAAGAAATATAAAAAAAAAATAATAATACAAGTAAAAACTTAAGGGGGGGAAAAAAAAGCAAAAACCTTAAAATTGTTTCTCATTTGTTTCAAATTTGGAGAAGAAAGGCATACATCTATTTTATCTTGTTAGCAAATAGAGTTATTTTCCCCCCTGCCCCCTGCCTGGTTGCTAAGGTAGGAATTGGTACAGGTAAAATTATCAGTATAGTTCTGAACCATGACACTTCTATTAGTTCATTTGGGAGACACCAATTCGTGTACAGGCATTAGCCATCTCTGCCACAACTGATACAAAAGTTATTAGTATTTTCTGCCGAATTTAGCATCCCAATCGAAAGAGATTTTCTTAAAATATATAAAAGATTCTTAGGAAAACTTCTGAAAGTCATAAATACTGATTAGACATTACCGATGGTTAAAACTTAACTACAGAGAAGACAAATGTTAGAATTTGGTAAGGGAGAAAGATAATGAAAGAAAAAAGAGGAAGCGGCAATCTCCAAAATAAATCCTTATTATATGAGGAAATGAATTAAAAGAGAGAAATTTTTTCAGGCTATATTCAATAGCAATAACCCGGGTTCCCAAGGCAGAGGGACTGCTGGTGGTTATGGAAAAGCTATTTCATAATGTGCTGTGAAATCGGACTCTACCTTCTTTCTCTTCGCTTTCTTTTTTGATTCAGCACATTGTTTCTCTATGATGCTGCCGCTCGGTTGTGTGCATTTGACCAAGGGCGCCCTGAGAAGGCTCAGCTCTGATGCTGGAGTCCCTGAATTTATGAGTCCTGCTGTGCCTGCTTTCTGTGACGCATTTAACATCTCTGTCCCTTTCCTCACCTTCCTTAACATGAACCCAATTAGGGGAACTTCTTTCCTTAATACAGAAGGATTGGGCTTGTTCTGCAGCCCGGATTCTGTCTAAGTGCTGGTGGTTTCGTTAGCATGTCTCACTAGTACAAAAAATAGAATTCTCTCCTCACAGAGGCGTTAGGAGAATTAATTAATGTTTATGAAGCACCTCTGATCCTTGGATGAAAGAGCCCTGAATAATTCTTTTATTTGAATGTGGTATTATTGCATCATCCGATCCTGCGGGAAAGCAGGGAGATTAAAAATAGCCCTCTCAAGCGCAGTAACCCTGCTCTAACCCTGTCAGGGAGGTACATTCAGTTTAGTGTCTGGGAAAAGGCATTTACTAAATATTTTCATGGAAAAACTGACCCCTATAAGTTTGTGGATTGTACAATTTTCTTTAACAAGGGAAGTTCCCATTTCTGTGCTCTTTATTTTATTGACTGAGACCCCGCTTCCTCCCCAAGGATGAAGACCAAGAATGTACTCTTTTTTCTCTTTTAAAATTTGGTAGTAAAATAATATTAGCAATTGTGTACAAGAATAAATAACTGGTAAAGCTTAAACTGATACTCTCAGAGCAAGTATTAGTTCATATCATAAAGTCCATACCTAAAGGAAAAAAAAAACAACTATTTAATGGAGAAATTCTCAAATTAGGAAATTAAACAGTATTTTGATTAGTTAAGGTGGTTTTGCTGCCCTTCCTAAATTCATAATGCATTTCCTTAATACATTACATAAAAATCAAATCATATGGAATTGGTGGCAGAAAAATAATTGGAACTTGAGATTTTTCTCTCCTGGAATAACGCTTTTGACTATGCTAAGCTATCCTTTATTTCAAATTGGTAATAACATCTGTTTTGGATTGGGAAAATTTATTTACTCACAGTACTTTTGTAAAGGTAAAGTAATAAAAGTGAATTTATTAATAATAACAATAAAAATAGCATTTATAAGTTATTTTATTTCAGAGACTCTAGGATACAATTTAAGCTCTTCATCAACACTATATCATTTAATTCTCATACTAACCTGAGAGGTTGGTCCTATTTTTGAAATCAAGGCACAGAAAAGTAGAATAACTTGCCAAAGAGTAGAGACGGGAAGGTGGTAGAGGAAAAGTTCAAATGCAGACTCTTTGACACCAGAGCCCCCACAGATACAGAATGTCACTGTGTAGCATCATGAAGGTCCATTCAATAACTCAGCTCTAAGTGTGAGAAATTATAAAGATGTGACTCTTGAGAAACACATATTTAAACAAAATGTGGAAAAAGAAAAGTTATTATCTTCCTCCCTTTAGTCAGTGGTATACCTCTCTGCATTTAAAAAATATCGGTCTCCATGAAGTGAACGCATGGCTTTCTGCCAAATGAGAACTTTAGGGCTAACAGCAGGACAGACTGTGAGCCCGCAGACAAAGGAGGACTGTTCAAGCTTGTTCTCTATTTGGTCTTGTTCCATCTTAGCCAGACAAAATTGTGTCCTTGGATCCCTATTTGAAGAACTCACAGTTGGCATTCTGTTATTGACTGTCTGAAGAAGTTTGGTTATCTCCCCACAAGGAATCCTAGGGCTGGACTTGTGACCTTGTCACAAAGACTAAGCCTGTGCTTCCCCTGAAAAAGGATAAACAGATGTGTCTCCCCTGGTTAAATGGGGTGTAAAACAGCACTTAGGCTTGTCGCTGTTCCTCCCAGTATTCATCAGCATTGCTCTACTAAATAGTGTGCTCCCAACTCAAGCAGCTGTCGTCAAGGTAGGAGGTGACAGGCTCTTGGATGGCAAGACGTGTTTTCAGATGGGAGTAGTCAAGGTGCCGACATCAGTAACCTGTAGGAGGATTTAGCCATGGTGCTTTTATTTTCAGGGTAATGAGTCAGAGGGAAGGGCCCACCCATGTCGACTGGCATCCAAGAATGAGAGTCTAGCAGTGGAGATTATACCTAAATAAATATTTATTTTCTGAAGTGATTCGGGAAAATTGCTTGACGTCCCCACACATATTTATCAGATGGTGATAATTCTACACTTAAGAATGCTGGTATGAGCATCACTGGACACCACGAATGTGCTCACCAGCAGAACGGGGTATTTGACCTCATGCAGTCTCACCCCTCTGACCTTCTTGCCACAAGATTACGGAGGGTTATTACTGACCCTGCTTTTGGACGGAAGCCCAAGGAGATGCTGCCCTCTCATCTAGCAAGCATTAACAGATTCAGGGAAGAAGAAGAGAAAATGCCTCCATTTCAGTCTTTTATGAGTTTTGGGTTATGTGGGCCAACACGAAATAACAACACATGATCAGTGAGAGCAAACTCTTCTCACAATTCTATGGATCCCGTGCCTTGACTTAAGTATGAATATCTCCATTTATTAAATTTGCCAGAAAATTTACAGATTTCTATTGCACTTCGTGCTACATAGTGATAGGAGTAAGACACTAGTTAAAAATAACATTTTTTCCAGTAGTTAAAATGTCAAGGTTGAAATTCTTAGATTCTCTGTAGGTATCCCAGCCATGTTCAAGCTTTTGCCAATGATAGATAAATCCTTCAAAATCTTCTCTTATCTCAGGCATGGTGGAAGTATAGAAGAAGAGAAATATAGACTATGGTTATTGAAATAAAGGAACTTACAAAGTGACTGGGGAGAAACTACAAAATAATATTAAGAAATAATAAAGAAGGGAAGAAAAGAGGAAACAATATAAATAATATATATCCTAGGCCATCGAGAATAGTAGTTCAGCATTTGGACTCTGAAGTAGTGCTAACCATATGGCAATAAACACTTACTGCTTGATAGTCATATATTTGTATGTAAATTACTTTAAGCCAAGCGTGTTTTTTTTTTACACCTGTAGAATGATCATAATAGCATCTACCATATGAGGTTATTATGAGGATTACATGAAACTAAGAAAAAAAAAACACATTAACTTAATACCCAGCAAAAAGTATACATTCAACACATATTTGATATTATTGGCATTAGTATTACTATTATTTCACTCTACATGAATTATACATATTATGGTCCTATAATATTAAGAACAAAATAATGCTTGAAAAGCCTACTGATGTTATCTATGTCATTTAAACCTTAGATTCCGATAATAATAACAAATTATCTTTGATAAGTCTCTCTACCTCAGTCTGCACACTTAATTTCCAAGTCATGTCAATTCCTACTCATATATAATTCTGTTGAAGACACAAATACTGAAATAGATACACACAGTCATACTAAGTAGTTATCACTGGATGGCGGAATGTAGAAACTTACCCTTTCTTTTTTAACTTATATGTATTACTACTTTTCCTACAATGACAGTATGTTAACATGCATCGTTTATACAATGGGAAAACAAAAAGACATGTTCTCGAATTATTTTCCTTCTCCCCAATCTTACTGCTGATGTCCTAGTTCATGTTTCAATCATTTCAACCGTATTATTGCAGTATTTCTTTTTGTGACTATCCCCCATATAGGTCCCTTTGTGGGAACTACCAACTGCAAGTCTATGTAACTCTATAGTCCAGAAAGACACAGACCATGAGTTACTCACTTTGAATACTATTCACCTAACTCTAGCGCAGGATACTGTATCTGTCTATCTCTGTTTCTATCTCCTTTCTTTGAATGAAATAAATGAAAGAAAATAGAAAGTATTTTCCCATCAAGTTACAATGTTTTCCCATAAGACTGTAGATAAAAGGGCGTATGTAAATTCTCAGCCTTACGCTTAAATTGAGTTTCAGTTTTGAAGTTCCAATTTTTTTTAAGTTAAAAATTTCCACTCGTAAAAGTTAGATGGTAATAATTTACTTTTCTTAACTATGTTTAAAGTCCTTTGAAAATGAAATGGAATGAAAATATTCAAAAGAATTATACTACATTAACTTTGAACGGGAAAATAATCAAGATTTCACTACTTTTTTCCTTATAAAAAGTGGCTGTTACACTGCAGAATGCCAGTGCTTGGAAACGCGTTTCTGCCAAAATGCAGAACAGATGTAGGAGGGCACCTTGGGAACTGTAGATTATCGAGTGTGGCTGAAGAACTATTTTCACACCTCTCCCAGCCCTGTCTTCACCTGTTTATGCAGGAAACAGACCTATGGATTTTAGTTCATCTGGTTCCATTCCAATGGATTCCCAGTGGCTCCAGACAACTGCTTTCTCATTTGAAGTTCTGTTCTTTTTCCTCCCAGCTTTTGGCTGACAGTTGCTCAGTTTTGGCTGCTGGCAGGATGTCAAAGGCCTCTTGGCTACAGGTTGCCTTAGTTGAAGAAGAGTTGGAAAAAGAAAAAGATTTCTAAGAATGAGAGTCAGAAATTAGGGTGACTTCTTTTAAAGAAGGGAGGGCCTTCTATATAGGCACCTTCAGAAAGACAAGCAGATATTAGATTCTCCCAAGTTCCCACTGCCTGCCATGTGCCTATCAATGTGGAAAGGGCAAGATTACAACTGCAAACTCTAGACATATGTCCAAACCTATCAATTACCAAAACCACACAGTGTAACAACATCTAAACAAGGGCCTGTAACTAATGATTTCCTTGTCATATATTCACCAAATAATTAAATGTCCTAACAAGCTCAGGTAATATGTATTAAGTTATAGTATTAGTTGTGTTGACTTCTAACAATTAAAAGAGAATTAGCCATGAACTCCTGTAAAGCAGAAAACTTTCAAACTTCAAGGCTTTTAGGTTATAATGAATGGAAGAGTCTAACAATCAGCTGTAAAAAACACAGGACAAAATTCGACATTCCTACCCCTTACATCTTCCCTGGCATAAGAAACATTGCAGCTGCTTTCCCTGGGGTGTGCAATTAGCACCATACGGGCTCTGCTTGTCTTACTTTTGGTGTTTTATTCCAGAGAGGCCCAGACAGGTGATGTGAACTCAGTTGAACAAATGTCCACCTTCACTGTTAGAGACCCTCTTTGGATGAAAAGAATCTGAATAATGAAATATTTGTGTTTCTTTCTCGTTTTCCATCTCAGTGGAATTAGAATATCTGTGATGAAACAAACAAAAATGCTTCCAGATATTTATAAATAAGGCTCTAGATGTGACTCTGGACTATGTTTCAATATCTCATGTATGTGCGTCTTCAGGCTCTAGGAGACATGGCCTGGGTGCGGGTTGGAAGGGAAGACAAGATGTCTTATAAAAGATTTGAGGATTTTTAAAATGTTCATGTATAGAGACCAAATTGATGAAGTGTCAAGAGGTTATGAGGACAAGATCAGAAATCTCCCAGGACCAAAAGTTAAGGTTATGGCCACCTTGACGATGTTCTTGTGCCCTCCTTCCTTTTTTCACACAGATAGTTGCCTCAGGGAGTGGCTTGGGAAGTTATACAGATATGGGCGCTTCCGACATTGTTTGCAACCCCTCTCCTCAACTTGAATCAGGCTAGGATTTAGAATTTAGCTGTAATCCCTAAACATTGGAGGAAATCACTTACAAAATAAAATATTTAATATTCCGTGACCATGAATGTGCCTTAGGGAATGATGGTATATTCGGGCTTAACAACCCTTAAAATGCAAGTATCCTCAGAGCATTCTACGTCCCTAGAAGTAGAGCATTGTAACAATCACTGAAAGCATACCAAGAAGTCTAGACGAGAAATCAGCAAATTTTTTTTTTTTTTTTTTTTTTTGTTGGTAAAAAGCTACTAAGTAAAAATTTTAGGATTTGTGGACCATACAATTTCTGAGATACCTATTCAACTATGTTGTAACACAAAAGCACCCATAGATAAGACGTAACAAATAGCTGTTGCTGAACTCCAATAAATCTTTATTTATAAAAATTGATGGCCAATTGAATTTGGGATCTGGCTACAGTTTGTGGACCCCTGTTCTAGATTCCTGCCCATGGTGAATTTACAGTCCAGTTAGGCAGACATGGAAGTGTATAAAGGGACAATTAAAGGCAATAGCATGAGGAAAAACACGACTATGGTACAGATAATGAGATGTGCAAAGGTTCAGGTGAGTAAATGATACTTGAGAATAATAATTATGCTTTACATGAGCCATTGGATAGGATCACTGGCGTATGTTTAAATTCTATAATCCTAAAACATATTGTCATCATAGATTCTTCTCTGTTAGGTAGATCTGCTTTCCTGGTGATTATTCCTTACTAACAAAGGAGGGGACATTTGTGTTTAGAAGAAGTAGGGCTAAGGTCCAGAAAATCAAGGACTTCTAAAATTTAAGTTGATGATTAAATGAACTTAAAAGTACTTTAAATATGAAATTGTGCAATTGTCATTTTCTCCATTTCACCTATTCCGTATCAGGTCCTGGGAGACTCAGAGTCTGATGATTGTGTTGTTTAAGAAAAATATGTGTGATGATGATTCTTGGAAATATTTTGGCTTTCTGTTTTCATTACTGGCAAACATGGAGCTCTATTCAAACTAAAAATCAAACTTATAACTCCAAGCAAATATTGTGGCCAGACAAATTTATTTTTGATAAAAATGAATGTCAATTTAATTGCAAATGAGGTTCTCTCCTTAGACTCCTGGTAAATTGCAATCCCGGCCCTCAGTGCTGAAAGTTTGGGTTTTTTTGTGCTGAATTTTCCTGACCTGGTTTAGAAACTAATGTCCCGAGTTTCACCCAGCAATATTTAAAAAGGCATCCTGTGCAGATGGTTTTATGGAGATGTGAATAAAAATGAGTTGAAGATGTCTCAAAGCAGCTGTAGTCTATCATTCAGAGCAACCAAAGATATCAGAGATACTGTGGAAAAGCAGAGGGCTTGGCCATCTTCCTTCTTGGGGAGCTAAGTTTCCTATCAATGAAAAAAGTTTCTTTACCTCGATGTGATCAAGATGGGCCTCTGAGGGTCAAAGCTGAAGTACGTTAGTGGAAAGATTCAAACCTACCTTCTGACCATCTACATTTTAACCAACCACAAAATGTAAAGAGATTTTTGAGTCTGGTGAGCTGACTCAGTCTCATTCTCTCTCTCTCTATGAACACTGAATTTATTTGCAGCAGTATGATTTTCCTACTCAAAAACTGCATCCTCATTGTCATTTAAATGTTAAAAAGGGAAACCAGATGCTATAGTTATTAACTTTGGGAATCAACTATAATCTTCCTATTAAATTCTTCCATCCAGGTACGGGCAATTATTTGCTTGATCTAAAGGTACAGAAAATGCAGGCACACAGGGCTTCAGAAAGTCCAGTTTAATAAGACAGGTGGGTAACTAATAATGTGGAAAATTACCTGCAGATTGAGGATATTGGGAATGACTAATGGCCAAAACTAAGCGAGTAAATTAGTTGCAAAATGATACCATTTGCAGTAGTTGTGTGAACGGGGGACGGGAAAGCACAGTGGCATGTGGCAGAGAGTGGAGCTGAGCAGAGTTTGAACGTGGCCCAGACTCAGGGAAAGCATGCCATCAATTTATGCCTCTCCCCACCCCCCCACCTCCCCAATGGCCTTGGGCCTTTATTTATTTATTTTTGCACATTTGGCAAAATCTGTGCTGTGAGTGTAAGGTCTAATAGTGCAGGCTCTGGAGTCTAGTTAGCTTTGAAAAGTCTAAAACAAAGTCACTACCAAGGTCAAAGTCATCAGTTACAAAAACCTGAATTTTCCTTACAAACCCAGTAGATTTCAGACAACCAAACATGGCCAATATTTGTAGAAAAGGGCAAGGGTTGAGCTTTGAAAAAATTAATACTTAAATTTAATTGTTATTAATTAGTAATGTGCTGGCATTATTCTCTTAGATAAGATTGCTGAGCAAATATAACATGAAACACTTTTCATTTAAAAATATTTTGGAAGGACATATAATCTGAAAGCAGATAATGTCTTATAATTGATAGATTTGTTTTATGTGCTGGTGCTTCTGTTTTTTCCAAAGAACTATAAATAAATTGATGGTGTGTTTTTGCATTCTATTATGCCTTAAAATAGGTAAGACATATATCTTACTGATGTTAGTCCATTTTAGAATATATTTGCAGAGCTATCCCTTTTCCAGTTTCCAAAAACCTCTTTGAGATATCATCTAGTACTAGCAGGACTGACAGTTCAAAGCTGGTAACACATTTCAGTCCATTGTCTAAACTTGCCTCAATGAATGACAATAGAGGCGACTTTAGTCGATAGTATTTTATTATTATTACCTGTTCTATAAACTGTTTAAATATGAGAAGTACTTCTCAGATCTAATGTTCTTGCTACTGGAGTGGTAACAATCTGGAGGGAATGCTAATTAACTAATCACCCTTTTTCTCTAGCAATCATGTAGTGAAATATTACCATGTCCATCCCTGTGGGAGGTACTGAGAGGTGTTTAAGAGAAGCACAAAGCAAGATGTCCACCCACCAAATACTCATGAAACTAGCATGCTTAATTGTGTAAGCATATCATGAAGTATTGCATCATGTAATGTATTTTCTTATGTCACACAGTAGGTGACTTAAACTTTTTCTCCATAGCTAACATGAAGATATGAAACACATAGTTACCTTCTTTATATCCTCACTATCAGAAAACATGTTTTCAGCACTTTCTGTGTAAAGGTAAGAAATTACCTTATATCCAGGCCACAGAATATATACACATATATTTTGGCTGTTTAATCTAGGTAACTGATTTAAGACTCCCTGTGTTGACTTTATCAGTAGACATTGTATTCCTTTGCTAGGCCAGTTGGTCTATTTATCTAATGAAAGAGCTGTGCAGCTTTCTTAGTGTTTTGATGATCAAATCATTCATGGGCTTTTGTAAAATGTCATGAAAGACCTCACACCACAACTCTAAAGCCATGGATTAATCCCCTTTCTCAGTTTCCTTCTACAATGGTTGGTGATAGATGGGCAAAGAGGAGGAGCTGTCTTTTACTGAAATCTGCCCTTTGATATTTTTACAATTATAAATAGAGGCATAGTCCTAGAAGATTGGAGGCTGAAAGAAAAAAGAATCCTAGATCTGCTGCATTGGAGTGTGGGCAACTCAGTTTGGTAGGGCAATTTTAACCACTGCAATGAGGATTTTATAAAGCAAAACTGCAACTTCATTAGGAGTTAACAAATAGAATATAATAACTTTAAAATATTTTAGGATATTAAGTATGAAATGCCTGATTTCCTTAAGTACTAAGTTTGACAGTTGGTATCTCTGACATTTCACTTTGACACTTCTTGTATTATGTTTATTGTGAAGGTACATCCTCAATCTTTCAAATTCACATTTTGGCTTGTGATTATCTTTCCCGTGTTTTTTTAGAGCAATTTTTGTGAAACCATGGATAAGTCAAAAATTCATGTTAATTTTGAACGTGAGTTCCATCGTGGAACCAATGCAGCTCAGACAGTTAGAAATATCAATGAAGTATTAATATTTGGGAATGATATGACTAATGAACACACCATACATTGATGGTTTGAGAAGTTTCGTTCTGGTGATTTTAATCTTGAAAATGAGCCATGTGGGTGACCTGAGACAAAGGTAGATAATGATGAGCTGAAAGCTGTAGTGGAAGTGAATCCATCTCAACCTGCGTGTGAATTAGCAGAAAGGTTTGACGTCACTATTCCAACAATATTGGACCATTTGAAACAAAATGGGCAAGGTAAAGAAGCTGGATAGATGGGTTCCACATGAATTAAATGAACATCAGAAGAGAAGTCATGAAACCTGGTCAATCTAGTTCAGTGAATGTCTACTGCAAGCAATTAGAGGAAATGATGAGGATGCTTGTGTTTAAGCAGACAAGATGGGTCAATAGAGACAGACCAAACTTCTTGCAAGACAACGCTGGACCACATGTTGTTGCACAAACAATGCTGCTCAAACTGCAGCAGCTGGACTTAGAAACACTCTGTTTTCTACCATATTCAGTAGACCTTGCATCAACTGACTACCACTTCTTCCAGGCTTTGGACCACTTCTTGCAAAAAAAATATTCAATTCTCAACAAGCTGTGGAAAATGCCTTTCACAATTTCATTGCCACTCATTCTCTAGGCTTCTTTGCCGCTGGCATAAACAAGCTACTGTTAAGATAACGAAACTGTGTCGATAGTTTAGGTACATACTTTGATTAATTGTACTGCTTCTTGTTTGAGATATAATAAGGTAAACTTTGATTCAAAATCATACATTTCATATTTAATGACTTAATATTTGCTAGTCCACCCATTTGTTATAAAATGAACTTTTCCCCCATGCAGTGTATACACTATTGGGATGTGTAATACACAGATGAGAAAGTTGAAAAATAACTCACATTTGTAAAATTATTTTAATTTGTTAAAGGACGTCAATCTTATCTAATTTAATTTTTCACTTCCAGTGTTGAATTCATAATCTTCCATCCAAAACAGTCCCTTTCCCTGCGTTTTTTTTCCTTGTTATAGTAATCTATGCTTAAAACCTGAAAGTCACCTTGCTTAGTTATTAAGTTCTGCTTATTCTACCTATATGGTGTCTCTTACATCTTAAACCTTGTTTCAATTTCTATTGTCATTATTTTTTTACTATAAAAATGTCCTGAATTTTCTTCTATCATTATTTACTTAAGATTAAAAAAAAAAATCTCAAAGGAATCAATATGACTAGAACTCATTTGCAGCAGTATGGTTTTCCTACCCAAAATCTCCATTCTCATTTTCTAAAAAAATAAAATTCATATTACTATCAATTACGCAAAGTTGATGGAATCAATCTTTCAGGAAATATCCTTTCATCATTCTTTGTTTGTACCATCTGATTAAGGATAACAAGTAATTTTTAAGATATATACATATACTATTTTCTATCTCCCTTTACTGTTTTCTTTCTTCAACATCTATGATGTGGGTCTGTTTTATGCTTTTCATAGTACTAAATGTGGCCTCCTCCTCTATCAAACACTGTCTAATTTAAACACGTACATACTCCAATTTCTAGTAAGGGAGACAGGGTGAGGAGGTGGCAGAGTCTGGAATTACCTGCTGCTTTTGCAACTTTGGTTGGTATTATAAGCCAAATGGGATTCAGGAAAATATTACCGGTTAGGGTGGGACACAGAGAAGGATCCTGCAGGTGGGACACAGAGAAACACTCTGCCACTTCCCCAGATTTTTACCTTCATATTTTCACTCCTTGAGAGGAAAGGAATTTTTAGCACAATAAACTGATGGATTTTATTATGATAAGCAATCAATTTTTGCCAAAAGAAAAGTTTGGCTGTCATTGAAGAATCCGAGATTTCAGGATGCCTGGGACTTACTGACTCAACTACAAGGGATCAGGCACGATGAAGCAGGTGCCTTGCAAAGACGAAATAGGAGGAGAGGTCGGCAGAACGAAAAGGGGGCCCATGAACTCATGGGAAGCAAACTCGAAGTGACATAAGAGACAGAGGAAGGGTTTCTTTTCGGTGCTTGATTGTGCTGGACCGGTGTGCCCACTTTACGTAAACAGGATGGAACTGTATGCAGAATTTGAGTTGGCTGTCTAACTGTTGGCACCACACATATACACAAACATGTATCATAAAAGAGTATGCAAAGACTTATTTTTACAGAATGAGGCTTTCTCAGGAGGGTGGGGTGGCTCCTAAGGGTCTGAGAATGGATTGAGAGACCCAGAAAAGGAGGCTGGCTTGAGGTTTTTATGTGGTTTTGGGGATGTAGGCAGTGTTAGGGGATGTGCAGGTGCAGGGGCTTGCATGGTTTGAACTTCTCATCTGCACCAAAAGGCAAGTCCCCAGATTTTTATATCAGCTTGCCCAAATGAGGGGCGTATGGGAAAAAGGGAAGGGTGAGGATTCATAGTGGTCTGCAGGCTAACATCAAAAAATGAAATCAGACACTTTATTATAGGGACTTTTATTCTGCAGGTGCAAGATCCAGATTTTTATCTTCCCCAGAACTTTACCTTCACATCTTCACACCTTGAAAGAAGAAGACCTTTTAGTACAACAAACTAATGGATTATGTTATGATAAGTAATCGATTTTAACCAGAAGAAAATTTGGTTTGTGTGAAGAATTTGAGATTTCAGGATGCCTGGCAGTGGAATGTTCAAGGTGGTAGGGTGGGGAGGAATGTGGTCCACTCTGATGGGAAGACGCATTTCATCATCATTGATATGGTTTAAAATCGCTGGTGCATGATGATAATAAAAAGCATATCAACTTGTAATCAGGCTTTTATTATTTTTCTAGAATGTCTATAGACATATCTGCACCCACAGGGTACAGCCCCTGTACCACCCTCCCCACCCCACCTTGGTATGCCACTTGCAGCTAGAAAGACACAGAATCTCTTTCTTGCTAAAACATTTTTCTGGTATGTCTAATGCTGGACACTCAGAATAGGGCCCTGATTTATAAGCCCACTCATCATTGAAAAAGGTAGAGTGGACCTTTCATCCTGATCCAAAAAAGAAAATGCCAGATGGCTCATGTTTGTAAAGGATGGTGGTATAGGATTGGGGTAAGCATTTGAAATAGGTCTTGTGGACTGCTACAACAGCATTCATCTTCCACTCACACAGAGGTGGTTTCCTCACTTACAAAATCTCACAGAATGTTTCTCCTATCTTGTGGCAGTTGACACATCTTGCATTGTATTATGGTTATTTTTGTGTTTTTTATTTTTCATATATTTTTAAAATCTCACAGAATGTTTCTCCTATCTTGTGGCAGTTGACACATCTTGCATTGTATTATGGTTATTTTTGTGTTTCTACTTTTTCATATATTTTTAAATGTTATTTTTTTTTTCCTTCAATGAGAAAAAAACAAAGATGGCAAAACTAGGAGGAGCACTCCTCTCTAAGCTGCTGGGAGAGTTAGAAGGGACGTGCGCATGGAAGCGCCGTCACAGTGCTTGGAGCTAGAGGGACGCTTGTTTTCTACGCAGCGTATCTGCTGGTGGTCGAGGACCCGAGGTGATGTGCGAGGGAAAGAATCGGACTGGGGGTGCGGTGGCAGAAGGAATATGCAAAGGCAACAATGATGGAGTTAAGGGGTGAGGGGGCGGCGAGAACACTGCAAATGGCTAAATAAAATTCCATTTTATTCCTGCAAAACACCACTGGGAAGAAGTCATCTGTGACACACAGCTTCTGTGCCAGGTGTAAGGACGTGCTTAATGAATGCCATTTAATGAAGAAAAAGGCTCTTATAAAACACCTGGCACAAGCAGGGTGAGGGAGTCACAGGGAAGGGGACCTCTGCTGCACCTGCTGGCATTTTAATAAGCACCTTCTAGAGCATCCGCTCTCCAAGGCTGGTCAACGGTGTCAGAAAGAGGTCCCTGACCATCGCCCACGCTCGCTGACAGTTTGGGGAACCTTATTTCTTAAAGACCATATGCTCAGGTATTGGATTGCCCTGGAAGGTAATTAAAATAAATCATTTTCAGCTGGAGAGGCCTGACTAGCACTCGCGTCCTCCCCCACGACTTCACAGCCAGGATTCCTGCTCCAGTCCCCTGCGCTTCCCAACTGCGGCTCTGAGTTACGATCAAGATCTGTGAAGACCCAGAGATGCGAGAAGATACTGTAATTCTTTCTTGTAACTTGGTTCCACTAAAACTGAAAGTCAGTTATTTTAATGACTCTAGGC
>NW_012155951.1:3072992-3074273 GCF_000956105.1 Propithecus coquereli | reverse complement strand
CACTAAAAGATGATAGGAATAATATTAGTGGACAGGTATTGCAAGCCCCGATACAAAATGTAAAAAGTTTTGAGTCATAGAGAAGATGGCACGTGTGACTAAAGCTCAAAGAAGAATATAAGAGGTGGATATCGAGATGACGTTAAGGGGGATGCAGGAAGCAGACTGTGAATGAACGTGTGCATGTTAAGGATTTCAGTTTATGTCATGAAGGTGATAGAAGCTGTTTTAGGGTTTGAAGTTTGCATAATAGTGGTGTATAAATGTGTGCGTATGTGAAGGGAGCTGGTATTCAAAAGGTTATTCTAACCTCCCTACTGGGAATGGATTGCCAGGAACCAAAGTGGAGGTAGAGCTGTGTCAGCCAGGCCATTGCAGGAGTCTTGGAAATCGACTTTGGTGGCTTGAAATAAGGTAGTGATGATGGAGATAAAGAGAAGAGAATCAGTTTTGATATTTTTTCAGGCTCTAAAATCAACCGTATCATTGATGTATTAGATATGAGGAATGAAGAAAATGAAGATGTCAAAGAAAACCTTAAAGTATCTGTTTTGTATAAGTAGATAAATCGTACTTCCATTGCCAAGTCCAAAGAATACTAGAAGAATAATAAGACAAGGACAACCAAGAGTGACACAAGAAAAGGCACTAGACTAAGCCTTGAAAAATGCCAACACCCTAGGTGTAAAGTGGAGAAAAATCTTATGAGAGGATACGAAGCAATGATCAGGAATATTGCAAGAAATTTGAAGTGTAATCAATGAAAGTGAAGGGAAGAGAGTATTTTAAGAAAAAGGAAGTGGTCAATAGTCAAGGGACTGAACGATGTTGAGAAGTCAAGAAAGACGGCAAATAGACCCACGTTTAAGGTCATAGACATACACATAAAACTTACAGTCTAAGTAATGTGTAAGGTGTTCTAAACTTCAACTTAGAACTAATAGATGTGCAATTTACAATCTGAAGCTTTTAGTTTATTTACCTGTAAAATCAACAAAAATTAAGAGGAGAGAGAATTAGAATAGATGATCTCTAAAGTTCTTTCCAGTTTTAAAATTCTATGACAACAGAATGATTAGACTTCAGAAGAGATATTTGGATAATGATAAAAGTAGAAATTGACTCAGTAGGAGTTGAATTGAGGTTATCTAAGGAAATCATTTAGTATGCGAGGAGGAGAGGAAAAATCCACAGTACCGTTGGCCCTCTGTATCTGTATGTTCCACATCTGAGGATTCAACCAACTGTGTATTGAAATATTTGGAGAAACAACCTCAACAA
>NW_012155951.1:3067621-3072343 GCF_000956105.1 Propithecus coquereli | reverse complement strand
CTAAACTCCAGACCTTTCCTGGATTTCCCCAGTTTTTCCATTAATCCCTTTCTTCTGTCTGTTCCAAAATCCACTCCATTACCGTATTACATTAGGTCATTACATCTCCTTAGTCTCCTCTAATCTGCAACAATTTCTCAGTCTCTTCTTGCTTTTTACGACCTTGACAGTTTGAGGAGTACTGGTCAGATACTTTTTAGAATGTCCCTCAGTTTTTGTTTGTCTGTTGTTCTCATGATTAGTCTGGAGTTGTGGATTTGGAGGAGAAATAAAACAGAGATCAAGTGCCGTTACTATCATATTTTATCAGGAAGAGTCAATTTTTCCTGGTTTGGGTTTTTTTGTTTGTTTATATTTAACATCTATTCTGCTAGACAATAGAAGAACTCTTTGAGATGAGGAAGAACATCTTATTCATTTTTGTATCCTTCCATGCTGAATAATAAATTTTTTTTCTGCATACAGTAGTCCCTTCATATCCACAACACATTCCAAGACCTTCAGTGGATGCCTGAAACTGTGGATAGCAGCAAACAAACCCTTTATATGCTTTGTTTTTTCCTATTCAGACATACACCCTATAATTATGTTTCAATCAAGAATCGACCACATATATCACAAGATTAGAATATCGTATTTTTACTGTACCTTTTCTATGTTTAGCTACACAAATACTTACCATTGTGTTACAATTTCCTACAGTACTCAGTACACTAACATGCTGTGTAGGTTTTTAGCCAACGAACAGTAGGTTATACTGTGTAGCCTAGGTGTGTAGTAGGATATACCATCTAGGTTTGTGTAAGTACACTGTATGATGTTTGCACAGTGACAAAATCACCTAAGGACACATTTCTCATCACATATCCTTGTCGCTAAGCAGCATATGCCTGTAGTGTCATCGGTAAAATTAGGAGAATACTACATACTTTGTAGTTTTGGAAACAAGTTATTTTGTGTGTTTGCTATGATAAAGTTTAATTTATAAATTAAGCACAGTAAGAAATTAACAACAAAAATAATAAAATAGAACAATTTTAACAATATGTTAGCATCACTACTCTTGCCGTTTGGGGCCATTTTTGAGTAAAATAAGGGTGACTGGAACACAAGCACTGCAATGTCGTGACAGTCAATCTAATTACTGAGACGGCCACTATGTGACTCACAGGCACGGTACCTATGTAAGGTGGATGTGTTGGACGAAGTGTTGATTCATCTCCCGAGCAGGATGGAACTGGATAGTGTGAAATTTTATCAGACTAGACAGAACCACACACAATTTAAAACTCATGAATTGTTTATTTCTGGAATTTTCCATGTAATAATTTTGGACTGTGGTTGACCACAGGTAACTGAAACCTTAGAAAGTAAAACTACAGAAGAGAGGACTACTCTATTAGTTACCCAATGCGTATGCAATGAATTAATAGGAAAACAAATAAATCCTCATAATAGCTGTATTTGGAAGGAAGATTAGGGAGTGTGCTATTTTAAGTTAGAGTCAAGAAGCCCAGTTAATATACAAAAACAGGTTTTTATGACTTTCATATTTATGCTGAAACCAATGAATGAAATTTCTTTCTACTGATATGCAGCATACTTAGTTCCTCAATTACTAGAGTTTTCTTTTTGAAAGGAACTGATCAGTTTTATGTTCAGGGAAACCTCAAAAATTCAAGGAAGCTAATCCTTAATTTTAAAAGTTAGAGAAACTATAATGTTAGCTGATGTTTTACACTGCTCAGATACATCCAGTTACAATTGGCTTCATGATATTACATTAAGTGGGAATTTCAAGATTGCTTCTAGTTCAGGAGAAGCAGATATTTGTGACCCAGGAGTCTTTTGTCTTCTGCTGAGTTGTACGTGTAGTTAGTGGCCTCATCTGCCCACGTATTATTTGTTCAGAGTCAGGATTAAAACTGAAGACATACGATCTCCTGAAGGATTTAAAATTTGGGGTTTAACATTGATATTTTTAATCCTTAGTATGCTATTTTTCCCCACCGGCCAGATTTTTATGTGAACATATTCTTAACCCATCTAACATGAACTAGGAAACCAAAATAAAAGCTTCTCATTCGAGAAGCAGACACACGGATAAAGAAGGCTGCCGTGAATGTGCATTTCTTGAAACACTTGCTATAATTCCCTGAAGTCCTATAACCTTCCCTGACATCAGTGAAAATTATTAGTTTTGTTCTTCACTGTCATGTATCATGGTTACCTCTAATTGAAATGGAGGTGTTCCGAATAGCACAATCAGTTAAGAATCTTGCCAAGTGCCTCATTTGGATAATTTATAGTAGGATTCAAAGCTGATGAGTTCAGAGCCCATGAGTCCCCAGAGTCCTTAATCTTTGATCATATTTTGTGGTGGGACAATGCTTGATGAGAGTGGAGTTTGAAGATAAGTGCTCCCTGTAAATGTATTTATCAAATACCAATGTTCCCAGCCAAGTGATTTGATATGGGGATTACCTATCGCTGGAAACGAACCACAAGAAGTATCTTAATTTGAAGAAAGTACAGGCTTGATACTTTTTAATAAATTCCTGATATTGAATAAAACGTACCACAGCTCTTAAGTTTAAATGACTTTTTTCATCAGAGACAAGTAGAAAGTGGGAAAATGGCTAAGAAAGAAATGAAGAATTAACATCTTTGGATAGGATTCTGCTGAGAAGTGACTTGAAAGTGGAAAAAAAAAAAGAAGAAAGCAATTGCAGTTCATGTCAGGGACACATTCGAGTCCATTGCTTCTTATGGCAGCCCAGGGGTCTTTAAAGTGTGGTACACTTAGCCCAGGAAATTTGCTATACAAGCCATTGTGACATGAAAACAAATAATTAAAACTTGTCAGTTAATTTTTTTAATCATGCCTTTTACGAATTTCAATTTTTTGGCAACTGTTTTACAATATATATATCACCATAGGACTTGTGTGAATGTATACTTAAATAGATATACATACATTTGTGGGTACATACTGCAACTTTTTTTAACCAAGATGGGTGTGTAACAAGAAAATTTTGGAGAATACTATCAGACCATCTCTGCATGATTTCTGATAGTGTATGACTGTTCATAATGGGACCATCAGAACACTTTTTAAATATTCATTTTTTCTTTATCTGTTGATTTTTACCATCTATGGATACACTAGAAAATTTTCTAAATCTGTGTATTTAACCTGCATTACTTCTTGGATTGCATGATTTACATATACTTACTAGACCCTGAAAAGCAGTACTTCTAATGTTTGTTATATTTTTATTTCAATATTTAATGCATATGAGGGCTCCCTCTCAGCTAGTGTTCTATTCAGTTCCAGATTTCTTTTGTCCATTTATTTGATGATTTTATGAACTATGAGCAGAGACAGTTTTAAAATATCAGTCCTCATATAATCAATAATTACTCTAACTTTTTTTTGGTACTTTCTTGTACTTGAAACTTCTTGAGGTATATCGATCAGAATGTTTTACAGTGTAGCAGGTATAGATATAGATATAGCATTGGCTTGACAATGTATGTCACTATGAGTATTAGGTAGTGGTATGGTTTGAATGTTTGTCCCCTCCAAAATTCATGTGGAAACTTAATCCCCAATATAATGATATTAAGAGTTGAGACCTTTAAGAGGTGATTGGTTCATGAGGGCTCTGCTTTCAGGAATGGATTAATCCATTTATAGATTAATGGATTAATCCATTTATAGATTAATGGATTAATGGATCATCATGGGAGTGGGTCAGTTATCATAAAAGTATGTCTATCATAAAAGCCAATTTGCCTCTCAGTGCACCCCTTTTGCACTGTGATATCTTCTGCCATGTCATTATGCAGCACTGGGCCCTCAACAGAGGCCAACCAGATGTGGCTGGCTGATCTTAGACTACCAAGTCTCTGGAATTATAAGAAATAAACCCCCTTTCTTTATAAATCACCCAGTCTCAGATATTCTGTTAAAACAACATAAAACAGAATAGGACAGATAATATACCATTTATTCATTTATTTATCAGATATTTGTAAAGTATCTAGTATGTGCCCTAAATATGCTAAGCTATGGCTATTGACTTGCTTATCAGGGAGAAATATACCTTTAATCTCATCAGTTCTGAGAAGAGCTATAAAAGAGAACTAGAAAGAGGAAAGCCTGACTTAGTTTAGAGGGCAAGGAAGGTTTCTAAAGGAAAGTCATTGTTAAACTGAGATGATGAAGACGATGGTGCTCAAAATGATGATATATGATGGAAAGGAATACAATGATACTAATAAATATTTTTATTGAGTATTTATGGGTATCAAGCACTCTCCTGGACACTTTATGTGAATTAATCCATTTAATATTCATAATAACCTAAGAACTGATTAGTATTTTTATCCATGTACTTCAAGTCAGCAGATTAAAGAACAAAAACAGTAATAATTTGTACATAGTTGCATAGCTATCAGATATTGAATCTGTAATATGCATCCTGTCCACCTGACTTCAGATGAAATTTTTAATCACCATAACAGTTATACTACCAAATATCACTAAAAGATGATAGGAATAATATTAGTGGACAGGTATTGCAAGCCCCGATACAAAATGTAAAAAGTTTTGAGTCATAGAGAAGATGGCACGTGCGACTAAAGCTCAAAGAAGAATATAAGAGGTGGATATCGAGATGACGTTAAGGGGGATGCAGGAAGCAGACTGTGAATGAA
>NW_012155951.1:3064838-3066334 GCF_000956105.1 Propithecus coquereli | reverse complement strand
ATAGGTTAGATGCAAATACTACACTATTTTATATAAGAGACTTGAGCATCCACAGATTTTTCTTACCTGAAGGTGTCCTGGAACCAATCTCCCAACAATACTGAAGGAGGACTGTAATATAATATTTAAGCAGTAAGCATAGGAATAGAAAATGAAGAGACTGAGAAGTAGGAATCACAGAGATGGAGGGGGAAAAAATAACAGTTTGGAGACATAGATGTCAAAGGGAGAAAAAAACCTTCCAAGAAAATTGTAATTGTCAACAATGTCAAATGCTGCAAAAAACATATGAAAGATAAATCTATTACATTCATGCAAGATGAAGCCACTGAAAGACTTTGCAAAAGCAGTTTTAATGTCATCGTGCTATTAGATGCCATGTTGCTTTCTTCTGAGCCATACTTGGAATACTAGGCAAAGAGCAAGGACATTGTGTCAAGAAACTTGTCTGTGTTAGGTTATTTAGTAACTTCAATACTGACAGTAGACATGCTTGTAGTTAAAAAGCTAAAGAATGTTAATGATTAAAGAAGGAGTTATCGAAAGAAGAGTTGACTTCTTTAGAAAGAACGTTTCCTTCTCTGTGCAGAACAGAGTGAAATTCTTATTTGGATAAATTATACTCTAATGACTGTAACTGACTAGTTTGAATTTCAAGCAGTATTGTTACATTCCTGGTTTGGTTAGAAAGTGACCATTTCTTTGAACTGCCTCAATAACTCATTTCTGTAGGAGATTGAGGAGTCCTAGAGTATCAAGAAGAAAGTGTGAAGACCAACAAGGATGGTAAGGACATGCACACAACACAAACACATGCACAACACCACAGATAAAACATTTTTACATAAACAAGTACACAGTAGACCCACGATTCTACACATTTCTGTCCCAGGGTCTAAGTGATGACATATGAACAAAAAAATCAAGTATCCAAAGACAGCACACTGATGCCCCTGATTTCAAGACAGCCAATCTATTCAGTGTTAAAAAATCCATTAACCTGGGTGTCTGGCAACTTATAGGCAAAGCAGTCTGACAAACCTAGATTTTTCATTTTGTAGTTGATGAGGTAGTTGTCCTATAGCCACAGATGAAAAGATTTGTTTTATTAAGCTGAGACTTCTTCTCAACCCCTATCATAAAAATCCCCACTTTTTTTTAATTTTTCTTATGTTAAAACCTCCATAAGGGGCCAATTTATCCACTCCCCAAGTAAGGGTGATGGGAACCATAGGGGAAGAGAATGCCTTTTGTTTCTTAGCATAAGTACCCTTTTGAATTCACTGCAGTGTGTGAGCACGCTTACAGCATTTTCAATATAACATTAGAGTGTGAAAGAGAAAAGGCAGCGATCACCCTGAGAGAAACGCTATTGAGAATAACTGGAAAAAAGTCATCTTCTTCATGGTAAGATTCCCAAAGTAATTCCATGGCAGAAAAGTCAAGGTAAATATTTACTCCGAGTTCCTTCAAACCTGCAGGAGGCTAAAACCTTC
>NW_012155951.1:3042872-3063433 GCF_000956105.1 Propithecus coquereli | reverse complement strand
AAAGAAATTGGAATCCCATCAGTGCACTACTGCCAGAGTTTCTTGCTGTGACTTGGTATTGCTCTTAAAAGTTGATCACACACCATCTACCAGCTGGTGTTGTACCACTGCTGATGTACCTACCACTCAGGTCGTTATTGCTTTGCAGGGAGGACAATCCTAGATCTCTGATCTTCCCTTTACATAGTTAACAGTTCCATTTCCATACATTTCCAACCAGGCCTGTGGGACCCCGTTCACCTCAGGCCCACTCTCAACTACATCCTAGACCCAGAATTCTCATCCTTTTTCTTTCCTGTCACTTCACGTTCTCAGGAGAAACCAGAGTTCTGCTAAACTCCTTGTGCATGTTGCTCTATTGTTCTGCTATAGAAGAATAACTTCAGTGAATCTGGGGTGATTTAATTTTCTAAGAATATCCTCTAAAATGGTTCCAATAAACTCTATACCTATCTTTCAGGGGGAGCTACCTTCAGCCATCTCTAGAAGAATTTCTGCCACCTCTGTCACTCAAGAAGAGAAACAAAAAACAAACCAAATAAAACCCTCAAATCTAATTACCCCTCCATTAAGATACACAGCTAATTCAGTTTGCTATCAATCAAGGATTTTGAGGATCCTATGTATTAGCTGAGTAATGCAAGCTGCTCTATCAAACAAATGCTAGAATTTCAGTGGCTTAACATTACTGACTTCAATTTCTTGTCATGTGACAATCCAGTGTGGCTCCACCACCTAATGGGCCTGTGTTTTCTGCCAATGCCTTAAGGCAGAGAAGGCATGGTAGCTTCTTAGTTGACTTGCTTCAGAAGTTACATCAGTTATCTGCTCACATTCTATAGGAGAAAACTACTCAACCCCTCCTTGAGGGACAGGGTAGTAGTGAGGAGACTGGGACATATAGTTCTTGCATAGATAACTGCTAACTAGCAACAGCCAAATACCATAAAAGAAAAGCATGAGTCTTTGGTAGACAGCAGTGTATCTGTCACGTGATGTTTACAGTACCTCCCTCTGGATATTTTAAAGTTTGTTCCAGAGCAAAACCAACATGCACCCTTGCAACTCATCTGCTCTCCCACCTTGATGGATCAAGAGACAAGTCAATACTCTGATTCCAAATTTGCCTGATAGAAGTTAAATATAATTAGTGTAGTTTGAAGGGGACCCACCCTCATGTAAGATCCTTTAAATTTTGAATTTTGGGCTGCAGGACCAGTGAGGGAAGGTGTTACTGAAAGACTGAAAGTCAGAGAGGAACTGAGCAACACTGATGCCAACAACAATTCCTATGTTCCAATTTTGTGAGAACCATTGGAGGTATGGTTGGAGGTATGGGGACTGTTTTCAGTGCATTGATTTAAATTAACATATGTTAATGAGATAACTAGTTTAGAGTTTGCATGCTTTAGGTGCTGACTGTATTCACTGTGAATAAATGTGTGTGCATGATTTCAAAATCCCTCGTGAGTTTTTTCCCTCATTCACTTTCTGATAGAAAGGAAAGCAGTATATAAATTCTAACAGAATTCAATGAGAACGCACATAACAAACAAAGGCCACTTTTGCTTTCTGGTGCTCATATTCTATTGAGTAACTGAGACACAACATTTCCAAACTCATCTGCTACCACTTACCGGCTTCTCTGTAAGTGCTCCTCACTCTTCCCAGGCTTCCGGGCTCTGTGCTCACATTCTCTCGGCTGAGCTTTCCCTTTTCCAGCCTCTTGGCATCGCTGACTCTTCTTATCCTTTAAGAGCCTAAAATTTCTTCTTCCTGATCTCACTATCTAAGTAACATTCTTCCAACCTTACCATCTTTTCAGAACCTTTCCGTCAATAGCATCCTACTTGTTTTCTCTTTGCATTTATTTAAACATCTATATACATATGAAATCATTTATGTGGGCATGAATCTCTGACTACATACTCACATATTCAGTTTTTCTAGGATCATAGTTTTATGCTTTCTTCTAAAACTGAACTGAATTCCTGTGAAGAAAGTTCTAGGTTCCATTTCACTAAGTGGCAGAAACTTTATCTCAGTACATTTAGAAACTCCCCCACTTATTCTCTCCTCTCGGCCTGAATTCAAATTGCAACTGAATTTTAAGGGTTCACCAAATTCCCTTGGACGGAAGGCATATGTGGTATGTGTATGTGTGTGTGCTGGGGGCAGGGAGTTCTTGTTGTCCTTTCCATGAAACTAATGAAGCTAAGCTTGAGGACCTCTTCCATGGCCTTGTGCTCAATTTTGCATGTTTTCTGTTAAAATAAACACCTCTCAATTGTATGTTCGGCCCCACAAAACCCTAATCTGCTCTTGATAATATTACTAGAAAAGCCATAGAACTAAGCACTGTAATTTATACTACTTTACCCATCCATACAAGTATCATTTTCATTTGGGAACCTTCCAATTAAAAGGAACAGTAACAAATTGCTTGTAGCGATATCTTTGTCACTGGAGGAATGTTTAACATTTCTACTGAAATGTTTATTCCAAAAAAGAAAGCCTTTGTGACCATGGTGGCCATGTTTAAAAGACTGATGGACTCTCATGCAAAATGGAGGTGAAATATATTTTAGTAACTCCAACAGAAGGGATTAGACAAGGGAAGAAAGAAGGAAGCACGGTCATAAGGGGACCAAATATGTGCCAGTCACCTTATATGTCCTTATTATGTCTCGCACATTGAAAAATGCATGATGAATGTTATTCACATCTTGTTACAGAGAAAACCTCAGAAGCATTGATGCTACTTTCCAATGTCACTCACCTAGTAAGTGGCCAAGCAGCCACACTCTGTTATTTATAGCTCCAATTCTTTCCAAGTACAAGACCCTGGAGAATATATTTCTGGTAGTGTGATGTGCTTAAGAACAGCACTATTATTTAGTATGAACTTTGCATGCATGTTCTAATAATAAGATAATGATGTGCCTTAAATTTTAGGTGGCTTTTGTATTCTACATGTATTTTTTAAATTTCCTATATATTTTGGCCACAGCAACCAAACAGATGGACTAATGAAATCAAAACACAGGTAAGTAGAAGTAGGCATATTACCTTTATACAAAAAGGAAGGGGGCTGGAAATTCTTCACTGTGATACCACCTGTAGCCATAAGAGAACCATTCTTGAAAGAACGATAGAAGAAATAATCCTGGATTGTATTATAGAATGTGGGTGAGGATGCCAGGGCTGGGGATCTTATGTCCAGAGAAGAGAAAGCTGCTTTGGAAAGAGGGCTAGAGGGCTACAGGGAACAATATAAAAAAACAAACTCGCAATGGAAGGAATAAAAATAAACTAAAACAAAGCTCTTCCATTATTTTGAGTCCCATAAGAAACATGCAAAACAACAACTTGCTGTCAAAATGAAACTCTGAGTGTTCCCATCAGAACTAAGTTACATTAAACGGGAGCAGCTCTCGTGGTATTATGCTGCTGTCATTTCTTGGTAAATCCGTGTCATTAGCATTGATTTCTCGAGGAGAGATTAAAAGAGGTTTAGTTAGGAGAGTAAGGCAGGAGTGGATATTATCCAAGCCAATGCAGCTCTGGGTCTCAGAGATGACATTTTCCTCTCTGCTTCATTAACTTGCAGAGCTTGTTGAGCTTTGGCTGTTTCTAATTAATTCTTTTACTAGCTTTTTTTTGAATGTGTATCATCACTGGCAAACCATATAAAATGAAGAAATCTCTCTAAGGTTTTACCCTTTTAATTATTATTTTTATTGCTTAAATGAAGCTCCAGAATTGCAAATGTTGACATTTTGGTTTATTCTAGTCATTAGAGTTTTCAAAGAGGGGAACAAAAAAGAAAAGAAGAAAGAAAGAGGAGGAGGGAAAGGTTAAGGAGGGGAGGTGGTGTTAAGCAGCGGAAAGGAGGATGAGGTTGGGTCTCAATTGCAGAGACAAACACCCAGAAGGGAAAAACAAACAGGTTTGTCAAAGTGCCCTCCATGATGGTTTTGCCCTTTTAAAAAAGAGCAGGAAATGAAATGTCATTAGAGGTAATTCCTACTGGTTTCTTACACCAGCCAGTGATCAGATTACACAAGGCTTGCTGCCATCTGTGCCATTTGCTTTTATTTAAGCAAGTCGTTCCTAGCAAATATGGTACACGGTTTTTTTGTTCCTGTTGTTTTTGTTTCTGTTTGGCTATTAGAAAGAAGGAGAATAACTTTGGAAAACAACAAACTTTAATCAAAGCAAATTAGTTGACAAGTAAATTTGCTTTGGTGATCCAAAGAGCAGTTTCTCAGAAAAGCCAGCTCTGGGAAGCCTAATAAGTCAATTTCAACTGATGTTAATTGAACACCTATGTAAAAAAACATATACTCTGCTGGACATGTGTATAAATGCTGGAGGATATGTGTAGGGGGGAGTGTTATAAAGAAATTTCATAAAAATCTATCTTTTAGTACTTTGCATTGAGTTTGTAATATGATAAATTCAAATAAAAACATAACATCTGCTATTACCAATAGTTCCCTTCCCATATATTGAAAAGAAGTTTGATTTACAAGTCCATTTTTGCAGTTGGGCAACATTTTTTTCTGTAGAAATGTGTTTTTATACATGGTATTTTGGTTCCCCAGCCACTCACAAAAGCCTATTTAAGTCATAATGTAGCTGAACTATAGTAATGTCCTAATAACACTATGGAAACTAAATACAAAATGTAGCAATGTTTCTGTGGGATAATGCAGGCAGAATTTAAATTTGCATCTGCAGGAATGGGTCTCGGCATGCTGTGGTAGAAGGGGAGTTAGCTGCAAGTCTTTAGAGCCCCTTTCATTTGCACTGGAACCTTCTGGAAGGCAGGTGCTATAGATATGTAGAAGTAGGTATGGAGCTGCAGTGGGGAAGTATCAGAACATTAAGGTGAGAGGCCTTGAGAAATTGAGGCTACTAGTCTGTATTAATCCTGTGAAATGGCTTGGCCTGGCCAAATCTTGGGTTCTAGGTTTTTTTCATCTGTGTATCCCAAAGGAAGGCTGGGTTTCCCTTCTTGCAAACCCTCAGGATTGATCTCACAGCATTTCTCTCTTTTTATCCCATCTCTGAAAAAATTGTATGCTTCCTTTAAGAATTTTTAAAATTCGAGCTCTTTTTGTTTTTGTTTAAACTATTTATGTGCAAGCAAGGAAGATGTGTAAGAAAAGGCTCTTTCCCCTTCTATCCATCTCCTCTTCTCCCATTGCGTTTTCTCATGTTGTAGCTTAGACCCCAGATAAAAAAGATTAAATCTTTGCAGAATGATTTACATTTCAAAGACCAAACAGAAGCCAGTCATGCCATTCCAACTCAGGAAAGGAGAAAATTCAGGGACAACAATATAAAAACAAACAACAACTCATATTTATTGATTGAATACTGTGTGCCAAGTGGTGTTTCAGGTAATTTGCATGTATTGATTCATTTAATCTTTACAATAATTCTAAAAGGTAATACTATCCCTAGTGCATAGAAAAGGAAACTGAGGTACCATCCAAGATCATAGAGCTTCATAGCTGATGACAATATTTTAGAAAAGGATGAGGGGATTCTATGAGGCCAAACATGCTGCTGAGGGGACCCGTGTTGAGACTAGGACACCCAAGTCCACACTGCTAAGAAGATCTTGTTAAGGGGATTTGCTGTCCTTCCAGCCTCTCTTTTGTCCTAATCATCTGCTATACTCAATTCAGCCCTGCAAGTCCAAATTGACTCTAAATTCTGGCAAGGTAAGATACAGGAATGATCCTCAGAGCACCACCTTAGGCGTATAAGAAATATCTTTTCTTTATTTTTTTGTAACTCAAATTCTTTCCCAAATATGATTCACCATTATACCATGTTTTGAAAAACTTAACTTAGTTGTTCTTAGAGTTTCCCTAAGATTTTGTAGGATTTTCTGATTTTAGGCACAGGTTCACGGCTTGGGAAAGCACTGACACCCAGTCATCTACCTGTCTATATTGGTTATCTCGCAGCCATCCATTATTCCTGAGTACCAAATCTCTTCAGGAAATTTTGACTGAGCCTAGGAACGCTGTACCCAATGCCCATATACCCTACCTCCATTCTAATTAGGAGATATTGCCGTTAACCAATAGTGCCACCCAGATTCAGAGACTAGAGCCTCGTTGCTTTAGAACTTCCATAACATTCATTCTCTCTTCTCTTCCGTCACAGCTTGGGAGAGCCTATTGTAGGAAGTGGAGGTGAAAGTAGATTCCTTTTACACATTTTTTTCTTTCTACTTCTTTGAGACCATACCCTTGTATTACTTGATCTTTGAAAATTTTTTACCTGCTCTGAAGGATTTAACTTTCCAGAAAAAAATCAAAACATCCATAGGCTACTCTAAGCTTCTACCTTGAACATGTTAATAATGAAATCAGAGAACTAGTCAAATGAATAGAAGGGGAAAAGGGATGACGAGGAGAAAAAAAAATGATTATGTTTTCTTAATGTTTCAAACTGTTTTCCAATCACAGTAAGAATGAGAAGATATTCCCAGTTAGAGGTACAAAAGCAGGAAGAAAAGAAGATGTAAGGGAAGCTAAGAAGCCAGCCCCTCGTGACAGCAGCAGGTAGAAAACGGAGATTTCTCCAGCTGCAATTTCTTTGATGGAGAAGCAGGCAGCACCTACCCATTACATGAGGAATGTTTGGAATGGGGAGACTGAGTGGTGAAATTGTTAAAGAGGGAGTAAGGCTTTCTTTGAGTTTTAAAAGATGAGTGAGGTTTGGAAAGACAGATGACAGAAAGGCAGATGCATTAGATTGCAGACTCTGTCTAAAAAGAATATGCTAGTAGTTACAAACATGTAATTTGGGTGGGTCCATTACAGCCCACTAGACAGGACAACAAAATCAAAGCAACTCTCAAGGAGCACAGGTCTCACACTTGAGTTCCTGTTCTGGCTCCACTGTAGACACAGTGACACTTTGTGCAAGGAGATCAGATTTCTCCGGTAGAACAAAGAAGTGGCATTCTTGGATTCACTTGCTTCCTTTAACTTCTGCAGTTCCATGTGTGATCCTGAAACATTTGGTTCACCATCTAGATATTGGGAATGGAAGAAGTCCATCTTCTTAACTGGGAATTATAAATGATAATATTCAATGAGCTTCCTTTGCTCAAGGAATTTACATTCTCAAGGTAAAAATGACCATTAGAAGTAAACACTCCAGGAAGCAAAATATTGTTTCCTTCACTTTTCTGGCCTGATTTCAAATGTCACCCTCCCTTTCTCTTATTCCTGGCATACAGAAGCCACAAAACTTATTTTTTAGACTGCACCTCTCTCCCGCTCCTCTTTCCCATCTCTGTGAAATTGGTCCCGGAGAGACCGTGGCCATGAGTACAAGTATGTAGATGGCCCACTGAGGAGCTGGTACAGCTTCTGCAGCTGTACTAATGAACCAATTCTCTACGTACAGAGCCATTGGCATTGAGCATTTGTTGTGTTTCTACACAGCACAAATTAATTTTCCAGGGTTACTGAATGGTCTGACTCTAAAATGTTTACTTTTGCTTCTCTAAGATACTAGGCTCTGTTGTTTAGCTCTCTCTTAATAAAACCCAAGAGCTCCAAGCTTCAAACTGCATCTGCTCTTTTCTTTGAAATTTCATATAGTTCGCTTCAAGCATCTACAGCTTTACAAGGAGAATCTTCCTCTGTAATTTTTTTTTCAATGAAATAAACAAAATGTCTGTGTTCAGTTTCAACAAGAGAGGAGGATTTTTCAGCATCAGTCCAATTTATTTCTTTCCAATAGATTTTGAGATTTTTTAAAATTATTTTTCATCCATATATTTTTATTTTTATTTATTTATGTGTTTGCCTCCTTTGGGGAGCAGAGGAGAATTAGAAAGGAGGATGAATCTGTTTGCACTTGGACTTATCCTTACATAACCATCAGGTGTTCTGGCAAAGACAGATACTGAGTTTGAAGGAATGCTGGAAAGCAGTCATCCGGAAGAAAATAAATTGGAGATTAAAAAATGTCTGGTTTTTTGCCACAGTGGTTTTTTGAGTCAAATGCCTTTGACTTTCATGAAGATCATAATGAATACCATACAGAAATAATCCAGTGTTGATGAGTGTCTGAGTTTTGGAGAAAGGAGGAGGGGAGGTGACAGAGGGGGTGAAAATTGCTGGTGAGTAAAACTTCTTCCAGGCAGGTGGCTAAATCTTGACAAACTGCCAAAGCACTTAACAGCAGCCACCGTTGCTGAAGGCACTCTTCTGTGCTTTTAACGTTTTCCAGACTGAAATATCTTGAGCAAAAAAAGCTGCCAGCAATTGCCATCAAGAGGATTGTATAAGTGACAGAAAGAGAGTTTGAGTAAGTGTCTGAGCCAGCTGAGGCAATAGGTGGGCCTTCTGGTAACAGAGAAATGATAAGGAACAAGGCAAATGGAGGTGGCTGCATGAATGCGAGTGTCTCAGAAAGTGTGAAATTTGGTCTTTAATCTTCCTAGAGGTTAAATGGAGATTCAAACCTTAGTAATCCTGAGAGCAGGGGTCATGCTCATTAGTTCACTGGTCTGTCCCCAGTTTCTGGTATATAGTTAATATTGAACATTGATTGGAAAGATGGAATAGGACCCAGCTAGATCCAGAGTGGGATAGAAGGACACGGCTAAGCCGAATTGAATTGAATGACAAGCTGTGAGTAATTCCAGTTTGTCTTGAAAGCTGAAGTTTTTACTGTGGAGCCCTGGCTTCTAGTTCCAACTCTGCTGTGCCTGGCCATGTTACCTAAGTGTCTCCAGACTTTAATATCTTCATCTTTTAAAGAAAAATGACAACAAAGAATGATTATAGCATGTTTAATATAACTTCTAGGTAGGATATTGTATTTTTCAGAGAGATTTTCAAAATGGCAGGTGCTCATGAAAAGGAATGTGTTATTACATGCTTCAAATTAATACATAAACGTGGTAATTACGATTGGAAATTTCAGCATCAAGGAGGTTGCCTATCTGCAGGAGGAAGTGAGCTATTACAAAACAAAGCCCTGACTCTTCATTAACATGATTGAGAATTTATTTTTAAACTCTCCCTACTTCAGGTCTTAGTACTTTTTAGTTCTTTTCACTCAGCCTAACCAATAATCCTTACTTCATGATCTCTTATCTCTGGCTGGCATTTTCTTACTATTTTTGTTTGTTTCTTATCATCCTGAGTTCCAGTATCATTGGCCTTGCCATTTTACCATCTCCAAACTCAGTGCCTATGTAGCCCTCCCTTCTTTTTATTGTCAGACAATAATATTTACTGGCTAACTTAACATTAGTTTAATTTATATTCTCAGGACCATCATATTGTAACTAATTTTAAATAATGTCTTTCGTATGTTCCAGGGAAATCTCTAGTTTTTATTTTTTAAGTATTTTTAAAATTTATTTTATATTTTTTATTTAAGCATATTATGTGGGTACAAATGTTTAGGTTACCTATATTGCCTTTGCCCCACCTAAGTCAGAGCTTCAAGCCTGTCCATCCCCAAATGGTGTACACCACATCATTAGGTGTGAATATACCCATCCCCTCCTCCCTTTTTGTGCCTTTGTATGTAACTGGAACCTATCCTCTTTCTTAGTTGATGAATTGCTTGTCAGGTCCTATACCCCTGTATTTATTTATAAGGAGGAGTTGGAATAAGATTAATATATACTTTCAAGGATATTCGTATCAATATAGTCATATTTGAGGCTTATATCCCTTTGAAACTTATAAAAATCTTGTGTTGATTTAAACAAGTGTTTATTATATTATTTCCAGGTTAGGACAAAATATAAGACAATGTCTATCTTAAAAGAAATTTACAGTTTAGTTTGGGAACGATTTGTGATTAACAAATATGAATAATAGTTTACAAATGTTAGGTGTGGTAGATTAAACATGATCAAAAATTATTTTCTATGGCACTGTGGCCTCTGTGACTGCTTAATCAAAAAAAATATGGTAGAAGTGACACTTCCAGTTTATGCACTTGGGTTTTAAGAGACAGGAAGCTTCTCCTTCCTGTCTCTTTATTCGAATTTGGAATCTAACCACCATTCTATTAGGAAGCCCAATCAGCCCCATTAAAGTACTCATGTAGAAAAAAAACTAAGGCTCTCAGCTAAAAGGTGCAACCAAGCTCCCAGCTGGGAGGAAGCACCAACTTTCTGGCCATGTGAGTGAGCCATCTTGGAAGTAGATCTTCTGGCTCTCTTCAAGCTTTCACATGACTGCAACCCTGGATGACATCTTTACAGCAACATCATGAAAAAATCCAGAGCCATATTCCCAAATTCCTGACCTACAGATTGTGAGATAACAAATTGTTACTGTTGTTTTAGGTTTTTCTCTAGCCAAACCTTAGTTTCTTCCATGTATCTTCTCCCTTTGCCTTCATTTTTAATGAGATCCCTTCTGTTGCCATGACGTCATTTACCACCATCATGTTCATGTTTCCCCAATCTGTATTTTCATCCAAAATGTGTACTCTGATTTATAGATTATATATCCAGGTTCCTTCTGAATAAGTCCACTTGGGTACCTCAAATGCATGTTTAACATTAATTCCAGGAACAACCCTTCCTACCAAACATACTTCACAAATAGCAGTCTTTTTCAGGTTCAGCAAATGGGAGATAGACACTCCTCTTGATGGAGTAGTGGCAAGTTTCTGGAAGAGTATGTGGAAGAGCTGTTGCTATGTTTGGAGAATCCTGTCTGACACACACAGTACCATTGTTTGACACACTGGACATTGAATTTTATTTTGTAATTATTCTGAATTAATTGCAATTTCCAAAATAGATAACACACTTGCTTGGTACATATTCCTCTGCACATGTTCGTCTCTTTGGGTGGGTTATCTGCCAATTACTCCTTTTTTGAATCTCCTATTCATCATTCAAGATTTGATTTGGCTTACATTTCATCTTAAACTCTCTCTCTGAAGCCCTGGCCTCCATTAAACCTTTTCCTCTGGGCTCTTTCAACGCTCTGTTTTTACTCATATGTTCTTTCTGCTTGCCTGATACTGTATTTCATTCACTTGAGTACTCCTCTGTCTCTTCCACTGGACTCTAAGCAACTTGAGGTTGGGTGTACATCAAATTTGTTTGTGTATGTTCTTTGCTAGCTGCCTAAAAACTGAAAGGAATGCAATAACTGCAGTTTAAATAATGAATAGATGAGGCTAAAAAGATGTTATGGGATCCCATTGCTGAAGACCTTGGATGTTGGACTAGAGTTCAGAATGTATTCTAGGCTGGTCTACTAAATCCTTGCTTTCAAGAGTTAATGATGAGTATTTATTTTTATGGTATTAATTAAAGAAGGCATATAGAACTAACATGATGGCAGAATAATATGTGATAAGCCAAGGATAGGATTTAGGGTGTTTCTGATGATCCATAAAGAGACAACAGTAGTTCTCTCTCAAGAATGGTTTTACACAGAGGTAGAGGAAAAGACTCAATGAGCTTTAAGATCTGCTGCAGTAATATTATGCTAGTAAGCATTTTGTTTAAAGGGCTATTGTTATACTGAGAAGACTTCATTTCTAAATTGAGCAATTCCTGACCTAATTTTTTGGAAGCTGACGAGTCAAAAACTCATAGACTTAGAGGCTTTTTTTGGTGGAAGTCATTTGTAATGCGCAATACTTGAAGCTTAAATTAACATGGCTTTTACAGATCCCTTAATATGCATAATCTGACCCAATATTGAGATGGTATTTAGAAAGATAGAGAGTTAAGGAGAAAATATATATGAAGTGATTTTTGAAGATTTCCCAAGTGCTAGCAGACTAATTTAAAGGACTTTAACTGAATTCTGATGAGCACTTCTCCAAATCTCTTTGTCACACCTGAATTTGGCCATCTGGTCACTTCACTTTTATAGTTCCAAATCATGACTCAGCAGTAGTGATGTTGGATTTAGGCTCAAAACTGATTTTACCCCTTTAAAAATGTGTGGACAGTGAGGCAAAGACTTTGAGGAAAGAAAGAGAGTAAGCTTGATTGTGTCTGGCTTGATTGACATTTGTTAGCAGAGAATTAATGAAAATGTCAAATACGTGATTTTTTTGTGTGTGTGAATAAGTAATGCTTTTAATCCAAATGACTATTTGGTATTCATATGTACTATTTTGATAATAAAAATATTCAATTATTATAGAATCCATTGAGAGCTAAATAATGTGGGGATATAAAGCAAGACATAGTTTTTACCCTTAAGAAACTAAAATAATTTGAAGGATAAGATACATGACAAATAAGAATCCAAAGTGATATCTGATTATTATGTAGTGCAGTAGTATTGCAACACTAAACTTGAAAGACATTTTGAAGGCAGAATTGAGGCAACTTCATGCCAAACACTTTACATATCTTATTACAGCTATCTCAATAATGCTTTAAGGTATTTATTATTTCAGGTGTTATCCTCATTTTCAGTTTTTGAAAAACAAGTTACTTTTTTCTGCATGATATGAAGTATGGATTAAAATCATTATTATTTAATATGCATATGGCTATTAAATTGTTCCAGTATCCTTTATTGATCTTGGATTTTTAAATAGATAAAATGAAAGTTTCAATTTTACCAAATAAATTGTCAAGTTCCATTACCATTATATTTTAATTATAACATATTAATTATTCTTTTTTTTTTTTTTTTTTAGCCAGTCAAATTTAGCAGTGGGGGGTTGAATACCAACTTTAGTGACACTAATAGTTAATAAGTTCTGATAACCCACTACCGTCGGACCAGCCAAGCTGGGACTACAGGCACACGCCATCATGCCCGGCTAATTTTTTCTATGTATTTTTAGTTGTCCGATTAATTTCTTTCTATTTTTAGTAGAGACGGGGTCTCGCTCTTGCTCAGGCTGGTCTCGAACTCCTGAGCTCAAAGGATCCGCCCGCCTCGGCCTCTCAGAGAGCTAGGATTACAGGCGTGAGCCACCGCGCCTGGCCCAATTACTCTTTACAACTGTTTTCTGAAGCAGACAGTTGAAATAGAAACGCACTAACATATGTTGGGGTAGTTTTGTAAGGTAACATATAACTTGCCTTTTCTGGTATTGTTTTAAAGGTAATAACCATTAATTTTATCCACAGGAAAATTCTGGTATATTACCAGAAATAAGAATTAGAATTTTAAAAATACTATATATGTTTATTGTATTAAAAAATCAGTGACACACTATTATCCACAAGGGTATGCCTGCACTAAATGCTTTTAAACTATTAGGATTTTGTGGTTTTTATGCATGAACTCTGAGTGTCCTGTCTCTTCTTCACGGTCAGGATGTCAGTTATAATTCTCAAATGTTTCATTGTGCCTGTATTTAGCAGTTTCCTGAATTATATTTTCTAGTTTGGGATTTCATATCCTCAAGAGTTAAATAATAAACATCATATATAAAATTTAAGTCAAGCATCTTTAGAAGACAAATACAAAGCTCTAATGCAGAGATAGCAAGGCAGCCATATTGCAAACTTTTTTTTTTCTGTTTTTCCACAAGAATTTAAGTTGGTTATCTGCCCAGATCTGAGGAAAGGAAGTGGTATTTTCTTACTTGTATATAATACTTTGTATTTTATAATACAATTACACATATTAGTTAATGTAATAAATGTCATTGTATATTATCTTATTTCCATCTCTATACTTTTATCTCTTCAAGAATGTTACATAAATGAATCACATAGTTCATGGCCCTTGATATTTTTTATTTAGCGTAGTTATCTTAAGATCCATCCAAGCTGTTGAATGTGTCAAGAATCCATTCCTTTTTATTGATGAGCAGTATCCCATAGTATGAATCTACCACAGTTTGTTTAATCATTCACATATTGAAGAACATTTTGGCTATTATCAGTTTTTGGCACTTACAAATAAAACTGCTATGAACAATTGTGCAGAGTTTTGTACAGATATAAGTTTTCAGTTCTACGAGATAAATGCCCAGGAATGCAATTGCTCAGTCGTATCATATGAATATTTTTAAGTTTTTCAAAAACTGCAAAACTATTTTTGGAAGTGGCTCCAGACCTTTCAATACCTATTATATGTTAGTTACACAGTTTTCTGTCCTAAAAAGTAATCACATTATCCACTATTAAACTTATTGCCAGCAAGTGATTTTGGCAGATGTTATGGCTAGCAAACTGTTAAATCAAAGCTATTTGACTTCTCTGAAGGTTTTTTTTTCAAACTTATTAGGGATATTAAAGTTTAATCCACATGTGCATCAGAGTAAACCACATAGGTAACTTTTTTTTCAGATTTTAAAAGAATTTGTGACAATGTTAAATCTTGTTATTGAAAAAAGAGGAGTAATGGGAATAGAAAACAAAAGTATATGAGCTCTTCGAGAAAATAAATAATTTAATTAGGGAAAATGTGGACAAAAATTTTACTTGCAGGAGGGACGAGAACAGTGGTGAGAGACCAGTTCTATCAGGTCAGCCCATTGCTTGCCAATCTTATTTAAACTTTATAACTTTCCAGATTGGAAAGGTGAGTTTCTAATTAGCTCCTTTTTCATCAGTCAAGGCTCAACCTCTCTAAACAATCTTTGGGTAATGATCGTATCCCCACTTTGATCAACTTCAGGGAAATTGCAGAGCCAAATATTAAACAGGTGCTTATGAAATTGTGCTCAACCACCTGTTCTCTCGACCCCTGGCTGACCCAGTTAACAAAGACCAGTGTACTTCAATTAGTCCAAGTGATACCAAATATAACCAACCCCTAATTGACATTGGGTACTTTTCTCTCAATCTTGCAATCTGATTTTCTCAAATTAGTCTTCAAAATATTTTATATCTCAATGAAAGGATTGCAAAGAACCTGTAACTTGGTCCTGAATAAAGTATATATAATCTTGACTGCAATAACAAGACCTATAATCCTCCCTGCATTTAATTTGGGTATTTATTTAATTTGTTCATATGCCTTGTGGCCAAAACAACTGACTGTGAAAAACTGTTTAAGCATTTTTCTTATGTTAAAAATAAAAGTCTCAAACTTGGTGTCCATTAAGAATCAACTGGGGAATCAGCAGCCAGAAGAATCCCAGATCCCAGGTCACACTTCACAACTGTGGAATGAGCACAGGTGGGATGGGGCCTAGGCACTTGTAGTTTTAACAGGTTATGTAGGTGATTCTGATGGAGACCAACACCTGAGGGATATGGGAATGAACTTGTATTTAGAGGAAGACACCTTCAAATGAAGCATCTCAACCTACGGTTGAGTATCTCTTTCTGTTGTTTTTATTGGAGAGGATGTTTATATGTACAGCAATGAGCTATTTCCTAACAAAGAGAAATCCCATTAGAAATCGATGAAAAGTGTTCTGGGGTAGATAAGCAAAGAAACAAGAATTACTCTTTAGTTGTTCTCTATGCTCATCTCAAATTAATTCCATCCTTTTATTCATTGTTAAAAGATCAGGAAAAAATATATATATGTATGTGTATTTATGTACGTATATATAAGCATGGGCACAGTTGGGAACAAGACAAATGCCTTTCTACATAATGAAGTTAGAATATTACAGTGGTTAACGATGGTTAGTCTGGAGCCTGACAACCTGCATTTGAAACCTGGCTCTGCTATGTACCAGCTTGGCGAAGTTCTTTATCTAGTTTAAATCAGTTACTACTTTTTCATCTGGAAAATAGAATTAATGATACATATTTATTAAGGTTGGCATGAAGATTAAATGCTTGGCTCATAGGTAATGCTTCTTATATGATTGTTTACTGATAAATAGATAACACTGTTCTCTTACTTTTTACTGTTTATATCATTATATTTTTGAGATTTAACTCTATTAATTTGGAGTTTTATTTTTTATTACCTATTATTGTATCCTAAGTATGCCATATGCATAAAAATCCCTATTTCTTTAAAAAAAAAAAAAAGAAATGTTTCTTCTTTAAGGACAAGCCTAAGCTTACTCATATAGTTGTTGGCAGGATTCGGTTCCTCTAGTGGACCAGGGGCTTCAGTTCCTTGTTGGTCATCGTTCAGAGGCTGCCCTCAGTTCCTCACCACATATGACTCTGCAGCCTGCTTCATCAGAACAAGCAAGCAAGAAAAGCCAAGGAAAGAGTGCTAGCAAGATGGAAGTCACAGCCTTTTGTACTCTAACCATATCCATGTTTTATTTATTCTAGGCAAATCCCTAGGTCCAGCCTATGCTCAAAGGAAATGGACTACACAAGGGTATGAATGCCAGGAAGTGGTGATAATTAGAAGCCTTGACAGCTAATGTTAAAAATATCTCCATATGTATATATGTGTGTGTATGTATTTTATATGTGTGTATATATATTATTTATAATATATATATATATATAGTGAGGCATATATAACACTCTAAATAGCCAGGAGGTGATTAATAGGTCCATTCTTCTAAAGAATGTATAGTCAAACTCTAGCCTGCACTCAGAATCACCTGGAACAATTTCCAGAGTTTTGGATTCAGTAGGTCTGGTGCAGGACTGACCATTTGTATTTATAACAAGCTCTCAGGTGATACTATTATTGATTTGTGACCAAACTTTGAGAAACCCTAGTTTAGAGCATACACCATGCCTTAGTGTATAAAGATAACCAAGACTCATCTCCCGGCTGTAATTAGTGTAAATTCATTTCTCAGTCAATCTGGCCACGCCCCCTTCTCTCTGCTGGAAGAACCACCTGCATATATTGCCAACTGGGGTAAGTTCTGAAAGGGACCCTAAGATCGGTTCTGTTGGGAAGGGTTTTCTTTACTAGCTACCTTCCTGATAGATAAATAAACCTAGGGTGTAAAAATCATAGGCAACCCTTGTCCAAGTTCCTTAAAAATGTTGCATTTGGGATGAATATTGAAGGATAGAAGAATTCTGAGAGACAGAAAGGAGATTCAGTGACTGACCTAATAAAATCACTCTTTCGTTGCCCATTGCAGCACATTCTTCACCTTCACACACACACACACACACACAAAAGAAACCTAAAAGACCAATTAACACCCTGGAAAGCACTTTGGAATTGCTTTCTAAACTTGGTGTAATGAAAACAAATGGACATTTTGATTAAATAGATATCATTAGGATGACATGTTATGATCTCAACCCCTGGTTTAATGATCTAATTAAGACCAAGAAAAATTCATTATGGACTCTCAGATCAAATAATTCATTTTACAGAGCAAAGGAAAAAAAGACTATCTGAACGTTCAGGATAGGAAGACTGTCTTGGATGAATGAAGAAAAGAAATTCAGTCCTGAGAAGTACATGACTATCTTTATTTCAAAGAGGAAAAAGATATAGACAAAGAAACCAGCAGTAAAAGGTGCAGAGGACTGGGATGGAAAAGGACTTGGGTCCTGGAGATGCTTTAGCTTCCAACCGTTTTTTGCCATATTTTACCTCAGCCTGTCCACGCCAGAAGGAAGAGTTGTATGATGAGGTGATCAAATGGATGACCTGCCATAACTACAACCTCATAGCTTTGACTTGGGAAGGGGGAGGGAGTATCACAGTAAGAGGATTAAGGCAAAGCAGGCAGGGAGGGTAAAACAGGCAAATTGCAGACAGAGGCTCAGGAGAAGCAGGGGTCAATAACTGCAAGACAACAGTGTGGGAACCAAAATAGGGAAAGGAAGAAGAAATGAAACACAGTAAAATTAAAGCAGGGGGCATCCATGAGACTCATAAGGAAGGCCACATGTAGTCTTCTTGGAGACACTATTTCCCCTTAAAATGTTGAATACCATTAAGATCTGTACTAGAAGGACTCATTACATTCAGAAAGATTATTGAAAGTCTTTTGGCTAATGGTTTCACCTAAATATCTGAAGAAAAAAAAAAAATAGCCTACTGAGGAATTCCCACTTGAAAGCATTTAAGATCAATTCACCTAAAACCTTGAGGACAAAAATTAAACAACTTTGCCTGTGGCCTTGCCAATGGCAATCTATTTGCTGTGTCTTGTCAGAGGACACTGACAGGAGGTTACAGCTAACTGCTGGCAGTCTTCTTTCATGTCCCTCTTGAACACAACACTTCAAGTCGAACCATTTTGACATTGCTTTATCTGGCTGCATGGAGGACCTCAGCCACATGAGCAGGGAAGGGAAAAGATAGAGGTGGAGTGGGGCATGATGATGAATAAGAAAATTAGTCTAACTGTAGATGTGGCCCCTTTCAGGTAGCCGACTAGTGTGCAAATTTTGTGAATTCTGCTTAATCTGAGAGAGTTCAATGCATAGTGAGGTCCAAAGGGTAAATTATGTTCAAATTCAAACCAATGGGGATGCTGTATGTTTTATTATGAGTGGAAACAATGGCTTAGGTTAGAGAGCAGGGCATGATCAAATATGACTAGAGGCTAATGAAAATTCAGCAGAATGTCAAAACCTCTACTCTTGGAATAGAGGGAGAAGCAAGAAAATGAGAGTAAGAGCTGAATCAAAATAACTGGCCTGCATGACAGGGAAGTGTATGAAGGTTGTGATCTTATGCACGCACAGATGCAAAGGTTTTACCCTCTGGCACAATGGAACGATTACAGGGTCCACGGTCTAGAATGCTGAGCCTGTTGACATCCTTTTGCCCATTTCCCATCTAGTTGAGGTGGAAAAAGCATCCATGAGTAAAACTAGCAGGATGAGAAAGACAGGAGTTGACAGAACACACTACCACATTTGATAAGGTCGTTGCCTCTGCTTCTTTCTGCTGGTGGGACTTCCTGTCTGCTAGACTAGATGGTCCCATGTGTTGTGCAATTACTTCTTCCAGTCACCTGTATGTTACCTTGTTACCACTTCCTTCACAGCCAGAGTGCAGAGGGATCTTCTGTCTTTTCTGAAGACTGAATTTCATAACAATCTTCCCACCAGATCTTGTGGTAGAGAAAACACAAGCTTTAGAGTTAGACAGAAATTGAGTTTAAATAACATAAATGCTATTTGGGTTCTATGTTTAATTTAAGACTCAGTTCCTCATCTGTGAATCGATATAAAATTGTCTATCTTATTGTGCTATTGAGATGATTAAATGAGGAACAAAAACCTTTAAAATCCCTAGCTCATTGGCTGACACTAGACAAGTGTGAATTTCCTCCACCCCACCCTGTATCATCTCTGCCCTTTTCTTATACAGGGTTTCTGCCTGTTAATGTACTCAATCTTTGTGGCCCTCCGTGGCATCCTACCTTCAAGCAAAGCACATGCCATTGGGTATTATTTTACTCAAGGATGGCCAGGTGTGTGCCTCTAATGGCTCATGGGGAAAAATAATCTCTCTGTTTAATCAAGGGTGTCATTACCAAACAGATGTTTGAATATCTGGAATTAAACAGTTATTGGGTACCTGAAGAATTTAAAAAACAAAAGCCTGCCAAATTAAGACAGCCTTGACAATTTGTATATACCTTGAAATTTTGTACATATATTGGCAGATGTAACATAAACTTTATATCATTTCCATCTTATTGTAGAGTTGATGCAAATTGGAACTCTATAAGCCTTAAATCTCATTAAATGATGCAAACGTAATCTACATTTTCTTTCCTTTTCCATAGTGTTTTTTTGTTGTTATTTGTTTGAATATATTTTATTTTATTTTGTGTTGTTTGGTTTTGCCTTACAATGGTTACTAAAAGAGGAGGTTAAAATATGCCTGAAGATGAATCAGTGAATTATATCTGATGTCTTTTAGTCAAATAATATAATGAGCCAGGATCTTTGCATTTATAATGCTACTATGCTATTGTTCAAAATAATGAATATACTGATGGGGAGGAATGTTTTAGGGAATATGCCGTGTCTGAGAAGAGGCAATTTTTAACTATTCACAGCTATGTAAAAACATAGGTGATCCTTGAGGAATAATCATAGTCAGGCTAGTCAGTTTCAACCAAAATGTGTAAAGGAGATCCAAGAATTTCTTTTGATGGGAGAGATAAAATAATTTACTTGCAGAAGTAGGCCTGTTCAGTTCCAATGGGAATATTGGTAAGAAATATTCAAATAATCTAAGGCCCTGGTAGAGGTGAAATTTGGAAAGAATCGTATTGTGAGATAATGGTAAGACATATGGCCATTTAATGAGAAAAACTACTGGACTGTATATACCAAAGCAGCCAGCATCACATGGTGGTGGATTGGTCCACAGAATAAAATGAATAGGAAGCTTTTGGGTAGGAATACCATCAAATCGGAGAAATTAGCATTGGAGCCTTAAAGCAGGACTTGAGCCTTCTCAGAAGAGGGTTCTGTTTTTTTCCCATTGAAAGATTAACATCATACCTCAGAAGTTCACACTGACTCAGAGAATCATGCTCACTCTCCTAGATGGGGCCAGGATGAAAGTTTTCAGCAGGAGTGAGGCTCTAAAATTGCAAGAGTATCAAATGGGCTATATAGGAGTTTAGGTGTAGTACTACAGAGATGATTTCAGGATTCCTCTTTTCTAGAACTTTTAGGAGAAATGTAAACAAAAAAATATCTTGACTTATTGATAAAAAGCCTAGGGACAGACATG
>NW_012155951.1:3028523-3041369 GCF_000956105.1 Propithecus coquereli | reverse complement strand
ACCTCATGTATTTATCATTTCTTTATGTTGGGAACATTCTAATTCCACTCTTTTAAATATTTTAAAGTATACCCTACTTATTTTAGATTATAGTCACTTTGTTATGCAGTCAAGCATTGTTCATTTTATCTAACTATATTTTTGCACCCATTAACAATCCCTACTTTGTCCCATTCTCCCCACTACCATTCTCAGCCTCTGGTAACCATCATTCTACTCTCTGTCTCCATAAGATCAATTGTTTTTAATATTTAGCTCCTACATATGAGTGAGAACATGTGAGATTTGTCTTTCTGTACTTGGCTTAATTCGCTTTACATACTATTCTCCAGTTCCATCCATGTTGTTACAAATGGCAGGATTTTATTGTTTTTTGTGGCTACATAATATTCCATTGTGTAAATGTACCACAATTTCTTTACCCATTCATTTGTTGATGGACACTTAGGTTGATTCCAAATCTTGGTTTATTGTGAATAGTGCTGCAATAAACATGAGAATACAGATATCTTTTTGATATTCTGAATTCTCCTCCTTCGGATATATACCCAGTAATGGGATTGCTGGGTCATATGGTAGATCTATTTTTAGTTTTATGAGGAATCTCCATACTGTTCTCCACAGTCGTTGCACAAATTTGCATTCACACCAGTAGTCTACCAAGGTTCCTCTTTCTTCACATCCTCACCAGCATTTGCTATTGCCTCCTTTTAACAATAGCCATTTTAACTGGGGTGAGATGATATCTCATTGTAGTTTTGATTTTCATTTCTCTGATGACTAATGATGTTGAGCATTTTTTCATATACCTGTTGGCCATTTGTATGTCTTCTTCTGAGAAATGTCTATTTAGATCCTTTGCCCACTTTTTAATCAGATTATTTGATTTTTTCTCCATTGAGTTGGAGTTTGAATGCATGGTAGAATTCAGCAGTAAAGCTATTGGGTCTTGGGCTTTTCTTAGATGAGAGACTCTTTATTATTGCTTCTATCTCATTTCTTGTTATTGGTTTATTTAGATTTTGAGTTTTTTCCTGGTTCATTCTTGGTAGGTTGTAGGGGTATGGGGATGAAGTGGCATAGGTAATGCACAGTTGTCTTTTCTACTCTCTTCAGTACCTCGTTCCTTGATATAATGTTAAAATTTGGTAGTAGGATCACTCACCTGATTTTTCATTCTTCTGAAACTGCTTGCTTGCATTGATAGTTGTTGAGTTTGATGGTTTTCTGGAGACACTATTGCTGGAGGTTTCTATTTGGCCATCTTGCTTCACACCCTCTCATAGAGAATCATTTTTAAAAGTAAAACTGAGGTATCACATTATAATAATTGACCTTTGAAAAGCATACATAGAACAGAAAGTGATTTGGGAAGAATCTCAAGTTTTTTTCCTTGTAAAATTATAAATGGGACTAGATAATCTCTAACATATCTTCTAGTTCTACAGTTATACAATAATAATTTCAAATAAGTCTCTTTACAGCCCCAAATTACTACAGAAAACCATGAAGCAATTTCAATATCCACAAAAATGTTCACAAGGTATTTGTGAAGTAAATCTGACTTTGAAAGACAAATGCATTTGGTCTATGTGAACGTCAGTAGTAGGGGTAATTCCAAGAAAATGACAATAGTAAATTCAACAAGGCAAGTGACAATTCAACTAAGCTATGGTCCTTCTAGGGAATATTGCAGGCATGGAGAATTATTTTAAAAGAACTTTAATGAGCACTCTTAAAGCATTCCTTTCTGTATTAATAACTGAGCATTTTAAATTTGCCAAAAATATTCTAAACTAATGTTATGAGTTTAAGGGAAATGATCACTTGTTTTAAAATATATTTTCTCATTTAGATCATATATCATTCAAAACCTATGTCTGATATAGACACTAAATATTATAATAAATGGTTTTTGATGCCAGTGGGAGATGTGGGAAGTGGAAACTTGCCCTTCCTCATTATGTTAGTTCCAAAAGGTTAACTCTTTCAGTATACCATTTATCAATCATAACTTGTGTTTTCATCTAAAGAAGACATTCGTAAACATAATAGTAATAACAAAAGATTCACTAGCACTTGGGGCAGTCATTCCTTTACTGTGCCTATGAAATAATGTTACTCACTCTTTCAAAAGGAGAGAGAAAGAGAGAGAGAGCGAGCGCAAGCACACTATTGCCTTAAGGTGAGGTAATTTAGTTGGGCTCTGAAATGTGAGTAGAAGATGCAAAGGAAGATGACAGATGATGATTAATGTCCCAAGTTTGGAATGAGCTTTGTATGTGGGATAGTGAAAAGACTGGTTTCTCTAAGTGGAAGATTTGCTACAGAGTTGGAAAGGTATAATAGACAGACTGAGGAAAATCACATCAATATGAGGATTTTGGGAATTTATCTTTCAGGCAGTAAGAAATCATATGAATTGTACATGAAGTGACATCATGGGAGTGGCATTCACTTTCAGGCTGGTTGAATACACTGCTTATTTCTCAAAGCAGAAGCATTCTTCTCATCATTGTTCCTTAGAATTTCTAAGAAGAGTGATGCTTGTAAAACAAATTCCTTTGTTAATCATTTTTTCCTTGAATGAGAGCTTTGTCCTCAATAAATACCTCAGTTTTAAAATAAAATGGATCCATCAAAAGGGATACATTTTCATTTTATTTACTTTGTCAAATTATTTTGGCGACGTTTTATTTTATTTTATTTATTTATTTACTTTTTTAATTTCAGCATATTATGGGGGTACAAATGTTTAGGTTACATATATTGCCTTTGCCCCACCTGAGTCAGAGCTTCAAGCGTGTCCATCCCCCAGACAGTGCACACCGCGCCCTAGCCAGAGCAATCAGACAAGAGAAGGAAATCAAGGGCATCCAGATGGAGGCAGAAGAGGTCAAACTACCACTCTTTGCTGATGATACGATCTTATATTTATTCTGGCAAAGTTGAACATTTTAAAGCATTGGAGTATATTTTGAAATATAATAGGAAACAATATGTTCTTAACCTTGCATAGTATAACTGATAACAGGCAACACATACCCAAGTCATAATAATTTACATATAAAACACATTCAAACACATTTGAAATTTCAATTAAATATTCCAACTGAAGTTTTGATCACCAGTTGTCATCTGGAGGCAACAGGTCAAGCTTTGACCCTCAGATACTAAAAGTAAAAAGAACAGAATTCAAATCACATGATATCCACACATATTCAATATCTAAATGAAAAATTAAGGCAAATTTTACAATTTATAATAATTATCTCTATATGTGGATGATCCCTCTTCCAACAACCCAAATTCAAAAAATAAGAATGAAATAATAGTATAGACCCTCTTATGAAATCAAATAAAAGTAAATTGCAATTAAATTTAGAGGAGACAGTAAAATAATATATGGTTATTGCTGGATAGAATAAAAACAAAAATAGGATGTTTCCAATGTACTGTTTGGAAGAAATATTCTTACAGTTTTCTAGAACATTATGCCTCAATGCCTTTATAAACACATTCAAGAATGTGTGTAAAAGTCATTCAAAAATCTTATTAATTCATTTATTCAAGCATTCATTAAACATCCATTATGTGTCAGACACTGTACAAAGTATGGGGATACAAGGACATAACACCATTTATCTGAACTTTGACAAGTGTGAAAACTCTGAATAATTAGACCCTATGGGAAGAAGTGTCTAGATTTTGAAATTAGTTAACATGAAGTATGGATAAACTGGATACATGGATAATAATGACAATTTTGTGTTAATCTAGAGAAACAAGCAATTGGAATTTTATTATTTGCTGCTCCTGCTACTTATTGACCTACACTGAGAAGGAAGGAGCTAACAAGGATATGTTAAGTATGTCTCCCCAACCCTCACATCTTTTCTTTATTATCCATTTCAACTCACAAAATAGGCTCCAGTAGCCATATTAGTAAATATTATTCTTTTCTTGGCCATGCGTGATTGGAGTGAAGGAGGACACTTGACATAAGAAAAGCTAATCCATTAGCTAGGCTGAGCCAATCAGATTCCCTCTTCTGGGAATTTCTGCTGGGCCCAGGAAATACCTTGGTAGTTATGGGCAATGGACTTATAAGAATCTGTAGAGTTGGGGATGGAGTATTTGCATTTGGGTTATGCTCAAGTGTAAGAGCAAATAGTATGTAGGAGCAGAGAACATTAAATGAAAGGAACTGGGAAGGCATGTTTCTATTAAAACATATTTTTGCTAGTCAAAATGGCCCCTGGCCTCTAAGTCACTGGTCAGTTCAACATGTCAAAAGGTAGTTAAGTCTGCAGTCAGCAGGGAAAAAAAAACAAACAAACCCAGCACTGGACACTGTTATTATAGTGTTGTTATTATCTGTGATCATTAAATGTCATTATTAAATGGACAAAAATGGCCTATGAAAATAATACTCTCTGAGCTTTTTCATTTAATGAAGAATTTTCTGCAATCTCTCTTTATTACTGAATCTTTTCATTCAAAATGTCATTTCTTCTAGGTGACAGGGCGATCCTTGGCAAACAGAATGACAGAGGTCAAGCATATACTTGCGTCTCAAACAGATTTTATATTGCCACAGCAGAATGTGAAGAGAAAAAAATTACTGATAAGCCAACATTAACTCTAGATTTGGAATACTTCTAGGTTGGAAAAGTGGGTCTTGGCTTCCTACAGAAGGAAGTCCCTCTTAAGCAAATTTGATGTTCAAAAAGGTTAAGGTATGTTGGGTCTCTTTCACATGGAGATATGTTGTACAATCTATTCCGGGGCCAAAGAATTTCATCTCAAACAATTTATTTTCCATCTAAGAATGAGTGAGGTGGCAGTGTAAAAGTATGCCGGGTAATATGATGACAGGCTGGGCATTGATTCCTGTTCTTTCTGAGTCTGTATGCAGGAGGTTGGTTTTGATGAGCTTGCCAAAGGACGTAGACATTCCTCCTTCTCCTCTAAAACATCTGTGGGTGATCCATTCCCCCCAAATGACAGTATCTGTCTTCCTGCTAGCTGGCTAGAGAGCTAGCATGCCAGACTCTCACAGCTGTGGGGGCACAGCTGACTATCCATCTTCAAAATGCACCACATGCTAGTCGTTTGAAGTAGCTTGGAAAAGTCACTTCTTACAAAGAAAACTTTATCTGAGAGCCTATCTTCTCATAGGACTATGTTTCTGCATTTCCATCCACATGTGCACATAAAGGTGGCAGCACAGATAGGAAGTGCTCTACATCAGATAATGACCTTGCCTCTGGGGGCTCTTCCTATCAACTTTTAACAGCATGACTGAGTCACCTGGGCTGAGTGCTTTGAGGAACATTCAGCACCCTGAATAAAGGTCATCCTCATTTTGCAATGCATGATGGCAGCTAGACATTTTGAAAATTACAGTTATCTCCCATAAAAATTTCTCCCACTTTTACTCACAGGAAGAACATGAATTTATACAAGTTCATTTCTGCCAATGAATAGATTCCAGGTATTCATTCATTTTTTAATTTCTATTTCAAATACTAAGTTATATTTTGAGGAAAACTTTATATATTTGTACGTTTTAAACATCAATGTACATAGGATCTTACCATTTAGCAAAATGTGTCCTAAGACATTCAATCAAGTAATAGAAGAAATGAATACGCTTATATCCATAGATATCACACACATACACATACATACATATATATACACACACATATAAATGCACAATAAATACATATAGTCATATAGTATATACATGCATCCAGGCATATGAAGATACATATGTACTCTGTAACCTATACAAAAATACAGTTTTATTAAGTAGCATAACACTGAATGCTCTAATTATATGACTCATCTGAAGGTTTTATATGGATTTCCATACCAATATCTCTCTACCCACTTTTAAGCATGAATAAACAGATCCAAAGAGTATAAATAGCAGAGATCTAATATAATTTTTAATGCCTTTAATTATGGCTGGGTTCATAAGATTGATAAATGCATTGATTGGCATTTGCGTCAGTAACCAGTTCTTTGAGAGAATTGTTGAATTATCCCCAAACAATGGACAATAACTTCTCCACCAAACACATGACTCTTCTTTAAAGTGCTTTTTGATTTATCTAGTGAATATGTTTTCTCTGGTTCATAGCTCAGATTATTTACAGATGGGGCATGATGTCTAGTGCACATTTATTAATAGAATAAAAATACACTTAGGGCTGGGCGCGGTGGCTCATGCCTGTAATCCTAGCTCTCTGGGAGGCCAAGGTGGGCGGATTGTTTGAGCTCAGCAGTTCGAAACCAGCCGAGCAAGAGCGAGACCCCATCTCTACTAAAATAGAAAGAAATTAATTGGACAACTAAAAATATATAGAGAGAAAACTAGCCGGGCATGGTGGCGCATGCCTGGAGTCCCAGCTACCGGGAGGCTGAGGCAGTAGGATCGCTTGAGCCCAGGAGTTTGAGGTTGCTGTGAGCTAGGATGACGCCATGGCACTCTAGCCTGGGCAACACAGTGAGACTCTGTCTCAAAAAAAAAAAAAAAAAATACACTTAGGTTTATAATAAACATTTTATATTTTGATATAGCTTTTTCTTAAAAAATTAAAAAATTAAATTTTTCTTTAAAAAGTTATTTAAAAATTAATTTTAAATTACTTAGAATAGTTCCTGACACAGACTAAGGGCTCAGTGAATGTTTGTTACTATTTTATTAAAATTATGAAATACCACAATAGCCATTTCAGAAAAGTGAAATCTAAATATTTTGCTTTCTCTCTTTTAGGGGAAAAGGAGAGCAGCAGGAATGAGAACTGAATATGCTTCATGTATGGACCCATCAAATGGCTCTCTAAGTCCTGAAAGATTCATGTTGGAGTGTAATGGTGGAAAAAGGCCAAATTCTGGAGGACAGAGAATCAGGCAAATTAGTTTTTACTTTTAGGTAGATAAGTTTGAAATTGTTTGTTCAAGAGATGGAATAAAAAAAGGTCATTCCTAACAACCGATTTAAAAATCTTTCAGTTATTGTCCTCATCTAAACAATATTGTTCTTCAATGGCTGAATTTTTAAAAAAATAAATCCATGTTTTAATATATAAAATCTATTTGTGCTAATGATACTACAATTTCATTTACATTGTGTCTCATGTTTGGGAGATTTGCATGAGATATTGTTAATGAACACACAAGGAGGGGTTCACTGTTGCTCGCCACACAGCAAATCAATTACTGAAACAACAAGGATTGTCAAGGAAGAAAGGATTTATTACAATGGAAGCGACAACTGAGAGGAGGGAGCTATGAACTGCCTCAAATCTGCCTTCTTGATCAATAGGGTCAGGGGCTTTTCTGGAGGTGAAATGAATAATGCATGAGGGGAGTGAGCATCATAATGTGTGTGTTTGGGGTGGAGTGCAGGGCACTCAAGAACAGGGAGAAATCATGCTAGTGCATACATCCCATGATCAAAAAATGGTAGATACATCGCTCCCAGGGTGAGGATTTTAGTATAATAATGAGTTAGGGCTTAATATTGGTCATTTTTTCAGTTTCACATGCATAGGCTCAGTGGGTCCTTGGGCACAATCTGTGGTGGGGGTATCGCTTGTCTTGTTTGGAAGAACAGGTGGCGTAAGGATCTATAGTTATTTCATGGCTACAAGAAGGTTCCTCTGTTTCTGGGAAAGAAATTCAAACGAATGCATTAGTACAACAAAGTTACAAAGTTTTGGTCATCAATTCTTCCTGAGAACTCTCTGTCTATTTTTCTGCCTACTTTGAAACTGCAGTTGCTGAGTTATCAGTGTTGAGATAAAACTCACTGTCAAGGCCACTTAAAGCTGCCAGCCACGATGTGAACACTGAAAACACATTTGATACTTGAAAGAGCTAAAAACACTGTTAAAAAAAAAAAAAACCTTTCTTGCTTATGGAGCCAATTATAATATTTCAATAATTGAAAAATATTAGAGTTAAAACATTTGAAATACTCTGTTCTAAAGATTAATATGTTGTATTTATAACAAGATAATTATTGTAATTAAAAAAAAGGTGCACACATGATGTAACATCAGAGGGAGGCAAGGCAGAGGTTGATTTCTCTGCATAATTTATCTAAAAAGTTAGGGAACATCTATCTCTGTTTTTACACAGATGTGCCAAAACAAATGTGAATTAAAAGAGATTATCTAAACAAGTACTATATGTGTGAAAAACATACTGTATATGAATATCTTGTTTAAAAATCGATTGTGGGACTGCTTAGGATAGCACTTTTGGGACCCATTCTGTTGATTTCCTAAGGACATTAATTGCTTATCTTTGTGGATTCATAATATTCCAAAACAATTTCAAATCTTATTTTTTTTCTGTTTCTCAAAAGAGCCCCACAATATGGAAAATATTTATAAATAATTTTGGATGAGAGTGGAACTATAGAAAATATACATAGTTTGCCAAAGTTCATAGAGCCAATTAATTTCTAGAGAAATCCTTGGGAGCTGGAAAGGGACAGACATCTCCCCAGGGCCATCTTGCCATCCGAAGTGAAGAGCTCTGCTTTGCCCCAACCTGCATCTGCAATGCCTGATTAATGTTCTAGTTTTCCCTCTATAGTCACTTTTTCAGGTAACATCTGTCAAAAGCTGCTCTGGACAAAGCTCAGAAGGAAACTCGTATATGGAAATTTTTTCTTTGGAGAAGGGGGAGAAGGAGGGGAACTGTATGACTTGGTTGTCTCTTCCTTCTCAGAATGATAACTCTATCTCCATGTGAGCTCTCCTCTGCACAATGAGGGCTACTGTCTCAAAGCCAGCTTTTCCCTCTCTGGCTGACCTACAAAAACAATCACGGCAACCAACTCCCAGTGAAAGTAATGTGTCCTTTTCCTTTTACTGATAAGAGTTCACAGTATTTTCAGAATAAGTGGTGATTTTTTATTGTCTTTGTTAAGAATGTGATGAATGTGTACAGGGCAATGAGGAGAGGGATAAAGAGAGGAGACAGAGCCACAGGGACTTGCTTATGAGAGAAACAGGCTGCCGTTTAAGGAAGGTGGTAAACCAGACGGTAACAAATATACTCACTTCAGAAAATGATCTTCACTTAATATGTTGAGGAACTTTACTATAAGAAGAGCCGCTTTGCCTCTTTAGCAGTTTAATTTTCTGTAATCATTGACGGAACAGCCGATCCACATAGTTACCTCAGGTATTATTTAAGTGGAGATTGAATTACTTTTATACTACTACCAAATGTTAAAAAAAAGGAAAAAGAAAATTTCAAAAACTTTATTTTCGACATCATTTTCTTTCCTTATGCCTGTTTGAGATAGTAGCTACTTATTTTAATACTGTTTAAACTGCCTTTCCACAAATTTACAAAATATAAGATTTAAACACTTAGAAAATTGGAAGATTCTGTTGAGCAAAGCTGTGTTCATTATCTAACCAAAAGAAAAGAACTTGGGAAGAAAAAAAAGTCACAAATGGCAAGACTTTGAAGAATCTACGTGTTATCTTTTCCACTCCATTGATTTTAGACTTCCCTACCAAATTGAAACACCATTTTCTAAACAATAATGTAATACATTTTTGACATCACAAAAGAATGCTTTTAAAGCATAAAAAAATGCATTTCCCTTATGTAATCAAAACCAAAAACCCTATAAATATAATGCAATGAACAGTCCAATTCCTCTATTGAATATATTTAAAGGATATGTGCTGATTAAGCTCTTAGTCCTTTGTGTTAACTGACTAGTGAAAGATTTTTGAATCTGGTTTAACTCATATTAAATGTCCTAGTGGTGGCCCTCAAATAAAAAGAGAAGCAGAAAACTAATCCTAGTCTTTGTTCCCTCATATATTTTAATAATACATGCTGTTGCATATTTCTAATACATTTATGTCTCACACAGAATGCCAAATGGTTTGAATCTTTAAATGGAAAAGCCAAGATCAAATATACACATTACAATCACAATGCGAAACAATTTGACAATGCAAGAAATGTTTTCTAGAAGATGATGCGATTTCTCTATTTCTTAATAACCCTTCATGATCCTTTCAACTTCAGGTAGGTTTTGTTGTAAGTTTGCAAAGTACCTTTATTTTTCTTAGTTATCCTCTGCACTGCTGAGAATCTTAAGACTATTGTGTGCATTTGTGCATTAGTAGTTTCTACTTCTTTAACATAATGATTTGCAAGTTGATAGGGACATTTGCTAGATAAAGCAAGAGGAGTATAATTCAAGTATAATTCAATCTTTTTCCATGAAACCCCTGCATAGACACGAAAACCAATAAACAAAAACAAACAAATAAATAAATAGGTGTAAATAAAGAGAAGACTGACTCCACAGTATTATTAGCAGGCATGAACATATATAACAGAATATCAGAGAACATTGCAGTAGTCAATGAGGTGGCCATATTTAGGACATCTTTAAATCGTGATAACATAAAGAGGGCTGACAACCAGATGCTGTCCATGGATTGTACAGCATCCAGCTTTCTAGTTGCCAATACTCTTCGTTTTCAGAAGTAACAGTGGGGGCAACTATAATCTACATTTAGTTCCCATATTTAAAAATGTAATTGTCTTTGGGGAAAAAAAATACAGCCTGCTCAGTTGGTTACAGTTTAAGGTGTCTTCTAAAATAGAAAATTAAGCAGGAGGCTCCTTTCCATGACAAATATCTGCTACCTAGTAAAGTGATGGGAGTGGAAATAAGAGCACATACAATAAAAGCAGATATGTAGGACAAGCACAGGCAGACAATTATGACCTAGCTCCTGGGCTCTGTGAGTTGGGACAGATCATTGTTTAAATGCTCTAAGGCTCTTACTTTATTGTGATACAAGCAGCTGTGAAGATTCTTCCAGCATTGAGATTTTGTCTGTGAGACTCTTCCCACCTGCTGCTGGGATGTCAGGTACAACCTGAGGGCCTTCCTTTAGCTATGCCTCCATCCCATGACAGGAGCAGAATTTTCGGCTTGGAGAACCATAGTTTCAACAATTTGAAACATTGATGATGTTCTCCAACCTGACAAGTATGCTACATCCATTCTTTCTCCACCCTAGAAATGTGTTGCCCATGGTAATTTCAGGCTAGGGAATCTGCTTTGATTTTAGATTGAACAATTAAAATAAGTCTACCTTGTTTCAACAACGTAAATGACTCTGGAGCAAGTAAAATTTTCTTATTCCTCTTGAATACTCATTCATTTGTCTTTATAACTTGTCCTCTACATCATTTCTTCTCTAGTTACCCAATTCTTCCTAGTTTTAATATCCAAATTTACAAAATAAATATAGTAGGTATTTAAGTGAAATTATATTGTACCAAGTGGGCCATCACCTCCGTTTTTATGTGGGAAAACAGGTCTAGTTTCAGTAGTATAAGAAAGTTGACTGTTCTTCTTATGAGAGGATTAATAAAACTAAAATAGAGCATTTTTTTAAGACTAAGAATTGAACAAGTAAAAGTAAATTCATAAGAAATTATGATGTTTATCCTTTTAGAAGATAGTTCTACAGGCATACACACACATACACACACACACAGACACACAGTCCTAATGGTAGATTTTTAGACTACGTATTAGGGTAGAAATCTGGGAGGTACATTTATGTTTCTGAGAGATGATTCTTGCATATATTTTAGACATGTTGGGATTATGTAAAATAACCACGATACTCCTTGAAACATAGAAAGCTTTTAAATAGTTTCTTTCAACTTTTCTTATTCTTATTATCTGAATGAAAATAAGCAGCCATAATTCCCCTGTTCTTCCTAATCCTATGATTTGTCTCCTGGGGATTGGGTGACAACTGCAGGTCTGACCACCTCTTCCCTTGCTCCTGGCTTGCAAACTGAGGGAAGCCCTGGTATTTCTGAAGTATGCTCACCCATGTGCTAATGACCATGATGTTGAGGGAAAGAATACACATTTCCCTCATTTTCACTATACCATGCCTCTACAACCTGTCTCTATGAACTGGACTACTCTAGGTATCTCATATAAATGCAATCACATAGTACTTGTCCTTTTGTGACTGGCTTATTTCAATTAGCACATTGTCCTCAAGTTTCATCCATATCATTGCATGTTTGTAAGGCTGATATATCATTGTATGTATATAGTTATGCGCTCTGTGATGACATTTTAGACGAAAATGGAGTACTTACACAAGTATGGTTACATTATAATGATTATAATGGAGCTGAAAGTTCTTATCACCTAGTGACATCGTAGCTGTGCTAACATGGTGACACAATACATTATTCATTTGTGGTAATGATCATGTAAATAAACCTACTATGCTGCCAGTTATATTCAAGTATAGCATATTCAATTATGTGCAGTACATAATAATTGATAATAAATGACTACATTATTGGTTTATGTATTTACTATATACTAACCTTTGTTAGAGTATATAATATATATAGACGGAGTATACATATATATGATTGTATATATATTGTTTTATATAGATATATACACACACACATATATATATGTATATATGTACTAATGAAAACAGCCTTAGGCACATCCCTTAGGAAGTGCTCCAGAAGAAGACATCGTCAAAGGAGATGACAGTTCCATGCATATTATTGCCCTTGAAGACCTTCCAGTGAGATAAGACATGAAGATGGAAGGCAGTGATATTGATGATCCTGTCCCTGTGTAGGCCTAGGCTAATGTGTGTGTTTATGCCTTAGTTTTTAATAAAAAAATCTTAAAAGAAAAAATTGCAGAAGTAGATGTTCATAGGGGCTTTGAAAAGCTCCAAAATATTTTTGGGAATCTAGAAAGTGACATGTATGCCT
>NW_012155951.1:3025314-3027633 GCF_000956105.1 Propithecus coquereli | reverse complement strand
CATTTCAAAACTCATGGGATACAGTAAAAGCAGTAATAAGAGGAAAGTTTATAGCAATAAATGCCTACATCAATAAAATAGAAAAGCATCAAATAAACAACCTAATGATGCATCTCAAAGAACTAGAAAAACGAGAGCAAACCAAACCCAAAATTAGCAGAAGAAAAGAAATAATGAAGATTAGATACATACTCTCCCATCAAACCAAAAGCCCAGGACCTGATGGCTTCACTGATGAATTTGTCCAAGCATTCAAAGATGATCTAAAACCAATCCTACTTGAAATATTCCAATAAATTGAGGGGGAAATAATATACTTCTAAACTCATTCTGCAAGACCTGTATCACCCAGATAGCAAAACCAAACAAAGACACAACAAAAACCCAAAACTATAGGCCAAAATTCTGATGAACATAATACAAAAATCTTCAACACAATACTAGCAAACCAAATTCAACATTACATTAAAAAGATTATTCATCATGATCAAGTGGGATTCACCCTAGGGATGCAAGGATGGTTCAACATAAGCAAATTAATCAACATTATACATCATATCAACAGAACAAAGGACAAAAACCATATGATCATTTCAATTGATACTGAAAAAACATTTCACGGAATTCAACATCCCTTCATGATAAAAACTCTCAAAAAACTGGTTATAGAAGAAACATATATCAACATGATAAAAGCCGTATATGACAGAACCACAGCTAGTATCATACTAAATGGTCAAAACCTGACAGCCTAAGATATGGAAAAAGACAAGGATGCCCACTTTCACCATTCTTATTCCACATAGTATTAGAAGTTCTAGCGAGAGCAAACAAGAAAAAGAAATAAAGGGCATCCAAATTGGAAAGGAAGAAGTCAAATTATACTTTTTTGCAGATTATATGATCTTATATCTAGAGAAACATAAAGACTCCACAAAGAAATTTCAGAACTGATAAACAAATTCAGTCAAGTAGAAAGATACAAAATCAACATTCAAATAACAGTAGCATTTCTATACACCGATTATTTACAAGTAAATAATATAAAAAATGATTAAAGAATGTAATCACTTTTTTAATATTTAAAAATAAAATAAAATGTCCAGGAAAAAGCTTATCCAAAGAAGTGAAAGATCTCTATGGTGAAAACTATAAAACATTGATGAAACAAATTGAAGAAAACACACAAAAATGGAAAGATATTCCATGCTCATGTATGAGAAGAATCAATATTATTAAAATGTCCATATTATCCAAAGCAATCTGTAGATTGCTATAAATCCCATTTATTTAATAGTATTCAAACAATGATAAAAGTAACACAAAATATTTTATTAATATACCAAAGGAATTTTCGATTAGTAGAAAAATAAACATCATGTTACTTTCAGTTTCTTATCTGGAAGAATTTCTACTTCTGTGAAAAAATGTTTAAAGGAAGGTGCCTCAGTGATTTTTTCATCCTCCAATCTAAACATCCAACTAGATAGCAGACCCCGTATGCATCCTCTCACTGTGCCTCAGCAGGCACTCATTGGGTGATGAACTAATGGTTCTAAAGATTTCTTCAGATTTTGTTTTAGGAAAATAGATAATGGCAACCAACAATCAAATGTTCACTTCTTCTAAGAAAGACAATTTGCCTTAATAATCTCTGAAGTGACCTTGGATGGGATAATGTAGCAAACAATTTCCACTGAAATTCAAATTAAAGGTGTAAACATTTGTGCAGACATTACTAATAATAATGTTGTAATAGTAACAGTAAAAACAGCAGAAATACTACCTGAAGGAATATCACAGAGTTAAAAATCAATAATCATTTTTATTTCCAAATCTATATCTATATGAATTCTGCATCTTATACTTATTTATTTTGTAAAACTTTAATCCAGAAAACATTAATATTATATATCCTGAAGAATAATTTTTTCATAAGTGTATGTCTAGTCATAAAATGCCTCAAATTAGAATTTAAATATTTAACTTAGGAGATGACTAAGGAATTGGAAATATAAGAAAATATTCCCTAATATCACCGTAGAGGTTTGCATCTATAGTACTTAAAACCCTCAATAAAAACTTTGAAAACAAAATTCAAAAGATTTTGAACCTATATTTAGTGTTCTTATTTTACTTCTTAATGTAAATTACCCTTAAAGCTGTAATTAAAAAATCATATATTTCCTGATAAAAAAGGAATATATTATTAATGTAGGAAGAAATGTAGATGATCAAAAAGCAGAAAAAAATAAACTACTCCTGTATTATTTAGGGTTCTTCAGAAAAACATAACCAATATATAAAAGGAGGTTTATT
>NW_012155951.1:3023134-3024807 GCF_000956105.1 Propithecus coquereli | reverse complement strand
ATTTGCTTTGGTGCTATTGAGTTATATGAATTTGTTATTTATTTTGGATATTTACTCCTTGTCAGATATATGGTTTGCAAATATTTTTCCCTATGACATAAGTCACCTTTCCATTTTGTTGATAATTTCCTTTGCTGTGCAGACACTTAACAGTTTGATGTAGTCCCACTTATTTACTTTGCTTTTGCTGCCTGGGCTTGGTGTCATGCCCAAAAAATCACTGCCAAGACCTTTTGCTTTACTTATATTAAACATCTATCTTAACTGCAGTATTGATTGATGGCTGTGGTGAATGTAAAAATTGGCATTGTAAAACTATTTTTTTTTTCAAAATTTATCTGGGATAGGTTGTTGATTTTATTTATGCATATAAAAAATTCTACGATATAATTATTTTTATATTTTTAATGCATGGTGTTACTCATTGGTTACATTGCCTTCCTACTTGCTTATGTTGGTGGTAATTATTACATGGAAATACCTACCCATTGATATTCTCACAGTCTTTTGCAAAGCCAAAGAGATATCCTCCTCCCCAAGCAAGGGTTAAACAAATTATCTGCATAGAAAGCCATAGCACAGAATGAGCAACATGCTTCAACTAAAGAAGGGACAAGGCATGGAAAACTCAGCTGAAGAGGAATGATGTTTCTCCATTTTTGAGATACTTCACTTAGGAGAAAGGTCTCCAGTTCCATCCAGATTGTTGCAAAAGGTATTAATTCATCTTTCTGTGGCTGAGTAGTACTCCATAGTATACATATACCACATGTTATTAATCCACATGTACTCACTATTAAATTGGGACTAACCCATGAGCACACATGTGCAGAGAGAGAAGTAAAGCTCAGTGAAAATCAACCAGGGGAAATCAACCATTATATATAATGGATATAATGAACACTATTTGGGTGATGGGCACACCTACAGCTGAGACTCAAGCATTACAAATGTGATCCATGTAACCTAAAACATTTGTACCCCCTTGATATTTTGAAATACAAAGAAGATAGAAAAAAAAAAGAGGAGTGATGAACAGTGGAAACCACAAATCAGGCTGCCTCCACAGACAGAACCTCATAGTACTACAGATGTAGAAAATAACCAGGCTCCAAGAAAGAAATCTTACAAGAACATGGGATTATAGAAGTTTTATTGTTTTCCTTTTTTAATAAATAAAGAAAATGCAATAACTGTGTTCATTGGTGGGAGCTTTATAGCTCTACTTTAGTTAGGGGTTGCTTCCTCTTTCCTTCACCTTTTTTTTTTGTTGTTGTTGTTGTTGTTCAAATATATGAACTTAGGAAAAGCCAATTTCATGTGCTGTTAATTTAATTCTCAGCAATAAAACCTTACTTCTATTGATGCAAAATGAAATCACCCTTTCTATACCTTTTTTATCTGTCAATTAAATATTTTTTTCTACACCAAAATAAACCCTACAGATTATTTGTACTATATCCTTATGTCTCAACAAAATTAAAAATAGATAGGAAGTCATTCACTATGATGAGTCTAGCAAATCCTGTCACTTAAAGGTGTTGGCATAATGACCCCAAAAGCCATCCTATCAGGTTCACACCTCCAATGAGATGACAATTTTTTATGGAGATGTGTGGTGTTACTTCTACATTTAATGGAGTATGTGGAAGCATGGCATTTTGTTGGAAATT
>NW_012155951.1:3015762-3021374 GCF_000956105.1 Propithecus coquereli | reverse complement strand
CTATTTCCTACAAATAAAAGTCCCCTTAGTGACAAAATATTGTCAACAAAATGAATATCTGTATAAACAAATATAAATAAAGATTGAAGAAATTGTGGTAAGTTCCTATGATGGAGTATTATTCAATCATTTAAATGACTGAATTAAATTTCAACCCCTTGACTTGAGAAAAATATTCACATTTTTTATTAAGAAAAGAAATAAAGATGTAAGTAGGATATTCCATTTTGATAGAAGAAACAATAACAAAGGAAACATTCTGTATGCATGTTTATATATCTCTATCTACATACATCCATAAATGCATATATAAAATGATATGGGGAGCAGGAGAACATATGACAGATAGTAAACAATAGTTACCTGGCAGATAAAGTTAATGACTGTGAAGGTAAGCAATACAAAAAAGCTGAATAATTCAGATAATAACAATGTGTGTGATATTAGCCCTTTCGAGGATGTGTGAAAGATTGCTGGGAAAGGTTCATGATGGCAGGACAAATCTTAGGACAGCTGGATTTTAGGTAGTTTTCACATATATCTTGTTAGCTGTATTTTTAAATAATAAAAATGAAAAAAAAAAAAACCACTGATCTTCAGAGGTGGTACAAATGAGATTCTGATTTTGGTGCAGCGATTCCCACAATATAGCCTGTTACTTAAGAAGTCTTCGCTATGAACAGTGAGTAAAAGTCTATGCCACTCAAGGGAATACTCCAAGAAATTCACATGTACTTTTCACATGCCTTTACCCTACAATGAGATTCAGGTCTGGAACCTCGAATAGAGAGATGAAGGTATTTTATCCACACCTGATGTCTCATCTTCCCTTCGCCACTAACAGGACCGAATTAAGCATAATAGCTTCTTAAGTTGAAAAATCAATGTGCCTTTGCATCCCTTTAAGGCATTTCAAGCATGAACTTCAGTTACAGGATTTGTTATTCCAGAAATGGATAAAACAAATCGTGCTGTTTAAGATGAAAAATGTAGCCTGTCCACCACTATTGCTCTCCCTTCTTCGCCCTCAGTTCAGATTTTTTTTCCGTCATCAAAATGTAAAATACTGTTTGAAAAATTAAGGTAGGCCCTGAGTGTTTATCATGAAGTTTATTTGTATTGTCGGCCCTCAAACGTATTAGGCAGTTGGCCTAGTCTGAGCAGACTCTTCAGTGTTTATGGATTACGCACCACCTTGGGAGCTGGCTTGAGTGTCCCAACCTCTACCTATCAGGGAAGCTCTGTGAATGCCCACCGCTATTTCCTGTTCTGGACTAATACATGATTGGTTTCAAATTTTAAGTATAATAACAACAACACATTGAATTTTTGCACATCAGACTGGTTGGTAGTTGTTTGAGCCCTTTAATTCACCCACCTTATTCTAGAGGGTAGGGACCACAAAGCGGATAGTTCCATCTTAGACATGATCCAGGGGTATGTTTTCACCTGTAACTTCGGATGAGAATCCTGTATGAGATAAATCCAATATAATACCATACAATGTAGTACAACACAATGCAACACAGCACAATATAAAACAATACCTTTTCCTGGGTTTCTAAAAGAAAAAGTTTAACATGAAAGCTAATTTAAAAAATAAAATCTTACTTTTCTACAATGGGACAATTTGTTAAGGCCAAAGAACTGTGAAAAAAAATATCTAAGAATGATAACTGAACAGTAATGATACCTTTGAGAATAATCAAAGTCAAACTTTTTTTTTTCTTAAGTAGGGTTTTGCAATCTCAATGTGGGTCCTGCACACCACTCTGAAGCAGGCTTCATTTGTTTCTATTCCCCTTTTTCTCCAGTTCCTTCATCCTTTGTGATGTTTGTCCAGGTGTTCAATGTCTTCATGATGATAACAGAGTGGAAGTCCTCTTATTCTGAGTTTATCAGTAAATCACAAATGGCAGTTATAGCTGGAAGTCTATTTTAAATATATATATGAATCATAGATTTATGATTTTTTCAAACTTTTGGAAAAGTTTTTGCCAATTTGAAAAACTTTTTAGTCTCTAAATTTCATCCAGTACTTCTAAAAATTCTACTCAGTGTTTTCTTTACAAACACATATCACATAACCTTTTATTAAATTAATAAAACTGATGATATAAATAATTTTGGGGTCTAATTCAAATTGATTTGGGGAAAAGTAAAACTCATCTGGTAGGAGCAGAAAAACAGACAGTTTTAGGAAGTAACTCACTGGACACTGCCATTCTACAAGTAATATGCATTAGTCCATAGGTTCGAGGGGAAGGAGAAGCATTGGCTCATTTAAAAGGTGGAAGTCACTTATGAAAGTATCTACTGTAATAATAAAGTGTGCTAATAGTAATAAGGGTATAATGAAGAGCATATACCACGTATACTAGGTAATGTGTTCAGCCTTTTACAGACACAAAGTCCTTTTATAGTCATGGAGCCAATTCCAGGCAGTTTGATATCCACACTACATTCCCTGTAGCTGCTCTTGGTCTGGACACCATTCACTACCAATCACGTGAACTTATTTACATCCACTTACAACTTTTTTTTTTTTCTGTCAGTAGTGAAAACCTCGTTTTTGTCGATTTGGTTTAAGTTTCATTTATAATTTCAGTGGATAAGGTACTGCAGAATTAGCAATTGTATCTCACTTCTCAATCAGCACAGTTGAAGAATGATCTAAACCAGAAAGTAGATGCTGGAGCTTGGAATAAGAAAAGGTAGAACACATTTCTGGAGTCTGTTTTTTGAAGAAAGGCTGGACAGGGACTCAAGTTAGGGCAAGAGATTTTTCCAGTGGGATTAAATTAACTGTAAACCTTGGTCTCTTAGAATAGGATATCATGCACATCCTCTATTTTTCTAATATAAATATAAAATGCCAAAATAGAGTTGTTCTAACTATTTTGTGTAGAGCCCACCAAGAACAAATGGGTTTATAGAAAAGCAAATGCAATTTTGGCAGGAGGCAGAGAAGTTTCTCCAAGTGAGAAAAAAGACCATCCTTGGAGATGCACAACAAATAAATTGTGTGTCTTTGATAACGTAAACCTCTTTGCCAGGATAGGGTCTACATTCAGAACTTTCACTCAAGAATATTTTGAATGGCCTCTACAATGTTAGTGTGAGGAATGGTGTAATTAAAATAATTAAAATCAAATCAAGACAAATCAGACATTGTCACTACGTTCTCTATGACCAGTCATTGCAGGGTGAAGAAGATTGAACGGGATTCAGGGAAGAGGAGGAAGAAAATCCTTGGAATGGAGGATGACTAGGATCCCAGAAGTTGTCTTGGGATTTGGGAGTACATTAGAGGAGGAGGCCAAGATTGTGGAGATCAATCTCCTTCACACTCTACTTTCAGGGAAGCTATGCCAGTTTTCTTCTCCTTTTAGATACAGATAAGGATTCCTCTTACGATTACATTAAAAAATAAAAAAGAAAAACAAAACCACTACTTTAAAAAAAGTAAATTATCTTACCCTGATTTCTCATCTAAGAATTATTTAAAACACTTGTTAAAAATGCAAAGGTCACATTTCTAGAAATTCCAGTTCATAGGTCTAAGCTGGGCAGCCCAAAATCTGTTTTGTTTCTTTTGTTCTTTTGTTTGAGTAAGTTCTTTGTTTGATGTTGATAAAGGTCCACACTTTGAAAAATACCAGAGAGATCTATCTTTTAAAAGTAACTGACACTCAGTTCCCAACTTTTCCAACACATTTTACGTTCTGGAGTTTTCTTTTATCTGATGAAGAGCTCTTTGTTTTCTCTGGACATACAAGAAACCTCTCTTTTAGTGAGTACAAGCAAAATATGGCTTTCTAGATTTCTGTTTATATATTTATTTAACGTACATCAGTGCTTTTAAACGTTTGTATAGCATGATAATTTTCACATAAAATTTAAGCACGGACCTCAGTATTTGAAAAAATATATAAATTTCCTAGAGACACTAATTTTTAGTGATTGAAAGAAAAAAAATTATTTTTGTGGGTGCACTCAAATACCCTTTCGAAGTTCTGTGTTTCTGAGTAGAACAGACAAATTGGAAACAAATTCCCTCAATTTTATAGCTTCTGTGTTTCTACCCAAAAAATGGGCTTCCCCAGCACACTTCCTTTACACAGGTTTTCCAAGGGCATTCAACAAAGCTGTGTATAAATGCTGAGCATTCCTAGGGAGTCTGGAAATGGTAACTAATGAGCATATCTTTTTTAGTTAGCGTAAATCATAAACTTAAATTCTCCTCTGCCCACCCTCTTTTGCTTTATGTCCACATGTGTGAGTTGGGAGAAACACATAAAGTGGACTGTTCATTAGGAAAGAAAACTGCAGCCCTTAAATCATGAATTTATGTAATTTTTAACTGTTTTTAACAAGCACAAAATGGTTCACGGGAATTATGCAAGTATAGATCATTTTAATTTGAATCATTGTGGAATCATAAAAGACTCAGTTCTTTAATTTTGTGCCTTCAAGTCAGCTACTTTGATTAAAAAATAATAAAGCATGAGAGCCGTAGGGTCCTCACAGGTTCTTGGCGCTATCGTGGCTCCCTGATCTTCCGTGCTAATTCTCCTCATTAATATTAATAAAAGGCTGATAGGCCATCGCAAAGCATGATACGAAAAGCAGGCAATTAATTGCTTGTAGTATTTTTATGCTTATTTTGCACAATGAAAATAATGCCTCGGGACTGGCTATCAGCTAATCAATAATATCAACTGTGTTGAAAATGAGCACCTTCAGTTTATTTTTTATACATCTCCCCTAAATATGAGAAATATGAAAATCCAGTGAATACTCTTGAAATTAACAGGATGAAAAAGAAAGTATTTTATTTTGCTGGGACTCTTCTGTTAGGGGAGATAAAATGCCATGTATATACACACATATTTATTTCAGACTGTCCAATCAGTTCAATTAGTAAATTCTACATTGTGTCTTTATTTGGAGAAAATGAAAAATTAAAAGAGCGAGCATATTGTTGGTGAATAAGCTATTTGGGGGATTCCAGATCAACCTTTTTGATTGATTTGATACATCAACCAGTTTTACTGATTTTTTTTTTTTTTTTCAGACATAGCCTCTTGCTCTGTTGCCCAGGCTGAGGTACAGTGTCACTATCCTAGCTCACTGAAGCTTTTGAACTCCTGGCCTCAAGTGATCCTCTTGTCTTCGCCTCCCAAAGCACTGGGATTATAGATGTGAGCCATTGTGCCCTGCCCAGTTTTACTGATTCTTAAAAATCTTTTTATTAGTCAGCTGATATTTTAAGGTCTAATTCACTATTGGTGAGATGGGTTTTAAAATTTCTATCCAGCTTAAAAAATTCTAGATTTGGAGGCTAGAATTGTACCTTCTTCCTGGAGAATGGAGAATATTCTGGATTTTGGTATCCCTGTCTTACTTGCGGAAATTATATAAAGTCTGCTATAATTTTATCATTAAAAAGTCCATGCTAAATATATGAACTGGTAAGTTTACTCAGCTCTTGTCCCTGATGTGGCCATGTTCATTTCCTCCGACATCCCCTTTGGTATCAGGACATTGGTTCCTGAGCCCTACCTGATAAGGCGAATCATAGGTGTTTAATAAATTGAGTTGTCTATATA
>NW_012155951.1:3011267-3011834 GCF_000956105.1 Propithecus coquereli | reverse complement strand
TTATCAATTTTTGAGCATGTTAGGGGTGGTAGTGGTGATATGATATGTTCAAAAAAGTTAGGGGTCTTAAATTCGAATTAAGCACATGTGCCTATCTCTTTAAAAAATTCTCTGTTTTAAGGTTAATGCCTTATCCCTGATCCCTTTAGTGATATTTACTCAGAAATGTCTTTCTAAATTTTGCTTACAGTGAGTTCTTCATCATTAGAGTTTTACTGCATAGATAGCCTTCCCAAGATATCAACATCTTCAAGCTGACCTTGACATCATTCAGGTGGCAACATTATACCCTTGACATCCACAAAAGAAAGACTATATGTGACTACACAGTAAACTGCTATTCAAGTTTGACAATCTCAAGTCTTCAAATGTTATAGTGAAAAATATTCAGGATTTCATATGTCTATCAAGTGTGGCTGGATTCCTCAGTTCTTTTCCAATTGTAGCCTGGCCTTCTTTAGGAGAAAAGAGCTATTTGAAAGGGGGAAACACTAAAAATTCTCTCTTTCTCTCTCCCACTGCCATCCCCTCTACTCCCCAGAAAAGTCAAGGCATAGGATTTGTTTT
>NW_012155951.1:3008677-3011217 GCF_000956105.1 Propithecus coquereli | reverse complement strand
GTAAGTTGCAAGCCAAATTGCCAAATTGCTAAATTAAAAAGGATACCACTCCAGTATAAGACCTGGCAACAGAGGCTTCCAGTCACATTTACACATGTTACTTCAATTCGTAACCAAATAGAACTAACTACAGAGTGGGGAATAATGTGCTAAGAAGGGCTATTTGCAAAGACTGGGGACTGAGGCAAATACCAAATTTTTTTATTATCAAAAAATTAGACTTAGAAATCGTCCATCTAAAGATGGCTTATATTTTATTTTAAAGCTCTATATTTCTAATAGCTTTGTATCAGGTGATTCATGGCATTGCAGATTTAGAGCTTTGACTTACTCATGGTGTCTTAGAGATAAATGGTTATGAAGCAGAAATTGGATTTAAGGTCCTTTGTGAAAACATAACTTCATTAATACATTAGGCAACTCATCACCATGAAAAATGGTAAAATATAGAAAAGTTGTAGAAAGCACCACTAGCAATGTAAAAATTTTTTCAATCCATTCTTTTTCTATGATAGGTTATTAATCACTAATTATTCATTTATTTATTATTTGTATTTCTATATTTTTCTTAAACATAGAGATACTTTGAAACTAAACATAATACACATAGACACACATGCACGCTTGAAAATGTAAAATCTTATCTCCAGAAGGAGCAGCAGAAGGTTCCTGAGAAGGAGTTCCTAGTGTCTTTGGAAACTGCATTATGCTCTAAAGTTTCCAATATCTGATCCAATTTCTAAGTTTTTCGGAAACTAAGATAAAAAAGGGAACCACTTATGATGCATAACTTTCATTTTCTTATAAAACATAATTTAAAATTTAGCCTCTAGAAGTATTTTTTTTCCAGAGACTGAACCTAACTACTTGACTAATCTTAGATTGCACTATTTCTCAGAATTAATTTTTAAAGGATGCAGAAAACATGTTGACTTTGTTATAGATTCAAACAATTTTAAAGCTGAAAGTAATTTTGGAGCCCATCTACATCAACCAGATATTTTATGAACAGTTGAACTGAGTGCACGAAAAATACTTTTTCTAACAACATTCATCTTGTCAATAGTAGCAGCTCACCTGGAAACCACTGGGCCAAGATCTCCAATATACTCCAGTTTTATCCCCACTTGTGCATACTCAAAACTCGACAATGCAGCTCAGCCTCTGTTCTTCCCTCTTCAGGTCATCTTAAGGTTCTGGCTAATATTGTACATTCCTGCAGGTGCTTTTATAAAACTGTCCCCCTTATTAGATTATGACATAATTTTCCTTTTTCGCTGGCTAAACAGCCTCACCTCAGCTTCCTACTGAAGCTGTTTTTTTCTTTTGATTTTTAATTCTAAGCCTTGCCTCTTTCTGTGTTCTTTTAACTGCATTAAAACACACTGGCTTTCACCTGGTAGACAGCCCACCTGCCCCAGACCCAGATTTTTCCATTTTACCACCGTTGCTACCACCATTGGGTCTTATCCAAATAGGTAAAGGTCTTTCTTAGCAAACCTATATACAGACCAGCATGGAATGATTTAATATTGTTTAAGATAAATATCAACATATATCTTAAACATACAGAATGCAAAATGGATTGTATTAGCCTCTCTGCTATCTCCATTTCACTTTGCCACGAGGGGACCACATAAATTGATCATTCAACATTCAGTAAGTGTTGTGACATATCTATTATGTTTAAGGCTATCTACCATGGAGAATAATACAAGCAGGAAATGATCTATATCATCAAATAGAAAATAACCACAGCAAGGTAAGACTTTGATATATGCCATGAAAACCTTTGCAACTAAATATTATGTCAGCACAGAGGAGGGGTCCATTACTTCTGTTGAAGAGAAAGAGAATCATTTCAGGTTGGATATTTCTCCAGATTACTATTTTCAGTGATTGAAATGACAATTACACAAGACTGAGCTGAAGTTACATTCCCTCCAATCTTCTAATAAAAGTGACTTTGAAAATGTCTTTTATCCATAAGACACTCAGATCATTGCCTGATGATACTGACAGATGTTTTGTTTATTGTCTTGTATTCTCTTTGGATTTTTCCATATCAGTGTTATCTGATAAAGTTTGTAGGTACTTTATGTGCACAACACAACTCTAAGATGGACCAAATGTGCTCCTAGTGAGTGATATGTAGGGGCCAGCCTAGACCAGGGGTGCCCCATCTCTGTGGGCAAGATAATACCATACTTTCACTCTTTTTTAAAAAGCCCTTAAATAAAAAACCCAGGACACTGAAACAATATTGAGTGGTCAAATGTCACAGTCATCTTTCATTCGTTCTCAAGTGTCGCACCAAATAATATCTAGCTAATACCCATATTGCTTTGACTTCGGCCATAAAGGTGGTATGCTTTAATTGTCTTAACAAATTTATCCCCAAAGTTAACACATGACTAAGGAATTGCCTTGACGTAACAGCTTCTGCAGGGACCACCAGGGAACCAGCCAGAGCAGGGGGAAAAGGTGAAGGGAAGAAGATTCTTGGCTGTTTTATTATTTCTGATGGAAATATATTATAA
>NW_012155951.1:2998777-3007482 GCF_000956105.1 Propithecus coquereli | reverse complement strand
CCCCAGAAAAGTCAAGGCATAGGATTTGTTTTTATTGGGTCTTAATTTTTTAGAAGCAGTTAGTGAGCTATATCCTTTATTCTGTGACCTTCTTGTTTTTAACACACTACAATTCTGATATAGTATTATGTTCAGCTTGCCATGAATGGAACTAAGATAGGATGACAAAATCAATCAACTTTGAAGATATAGTAAATAAATAATTGTGACAATGTGTTCTCTAACCTCCAATACTCCAAAGTCAATTCTTTTGTGAATAGTTTTTAATCCAGGAAAACTAAAACTACTGTTGATTAATGTCAGCACTTTTTCCATAAAACATAACGTATTATGTACTTGGGAAAAGGTATTACAAAAATAAAAGTATTACCACCCAATTACCACAAAGAAAAGAATGCTTAGTTCCTGTAGACAACATGCAATAGCACACTGATGCTACACTTACAGCCCGTGTTACCCTTGGCAAGTCTGTTGGGCATCCCATCTGTTTGCCAATAGCATCCTTGAGGTAGAATGTTTCAGTAGAGAACAGAATGTTTCCATGGTTTCATTGTTACTGTAGGTCAGTAGGAAATGTTCTTTGAACTCAGCTCTTAAAATGTAGTGGAAAAGGAGTGGAGTGCAAAGGACTGAAGTTATTAAATTGGTTCTTGTTTCTTGGGACAGCTGTCAGAGCTCTAGTATCTAGAACAGCAATTGGTTTGTAGAAGTCCCGATTAGTACTAGTATATTCACATGGAAGCAAGAAGGGCCTCCACTAGCATATGTATAAAAAGCATCTTCTCAGTGAAAAAAATTGCAATAATACTCAGAAAGACAGCCATTCATGTTCTGTAACTCAATGCAAGGTAGTGTTTAATAAATGGGATAGGAATGGAGAAGTTGTGTACTATGGACTTCAAAATAAAGATTAATTTCAACTGGGATGACTTGGAGAAACCTCATGGAAAATGTAAAATTTGATGTATGTTTTAGGAGACAGAAATGTCAAATATGTGTCTGTAAAACTTCATATGTTTTTATGGGAAATGTAGGAAATGAAATCTTAGCAGTTGCTCTTATGTGAATCAAGAATGGGAGTGGAAGAGCCGCTGTCTTTTGTGGAACCCTAAATAGTCCAAGCAAGCTCATCCGGAGTATTCATTTCGATGAGAAGTATGAGGCTTGAAAGTTTGTTTGGGAATGATGGTGGACAGCCAATCATTTGGGAGCAGCCATGATTTGGCTAAAATAATCTCATTAGTGCTTTAGAAAGATTAATAGGTAAACTGGCTCAAAAGGGAAGGCAGGACACTTGTTCAGCTTTCTGTGCATGAGATAGTAGTGATTTGAACCCAAAGTGTTGGTGAAGGATGTTGAGAAAAGAAAGAGAAGTGAGAAAAATTTCAGAGTAAGGATCATTAGCAAACTATGTGGGGCATAAGTAGAGATTAAATTCATGATGAAGAAACCACAAAGAAGCTGGAAAGCCTGTGTGAATAAACTTTATTTTTGTGGTGAACAATTGAATTGTGGTTTAGAGAAGAATTTAGATGATGATATTAATCTCTGTCTTGGGAAGTTGAAGTTCTGTCTTTCACACCCCTACTTATTTTAAAACACTGATGAAAATAGTCTCTGCACTGAGAAGAAAAACATTGTTTGAGGTTTTTTTTTTAATATGTTGGAACATACGTTCAATCTAGTATTTCATGGCATTACTACAGCTTAAGAAAGCATATTCTCCATAGCAAGAAATCTTCCTACAACAGTAAGAACTAGGAAGTTAATAAAAGTGCTAATTAATTAGGAAATTAGAAAGAGAAACTGGTTATGTTTATGAAGAAAAAGGAGAGAATGATGAATATTATGATAAACATTTTGAATTTGCAATTCCTGTGTTATTTAGATGAAAATGTGCTCTGTTATATTGGATATAGAATTTAATTCTATTATTACATTTTTAATTTCCTCACAATTCTCTATCTTATATGTTTTGCTTATATCTGATCCAGTTTTCATTTAACTAATATTTTCTTTACTGCTTCTAAAAGCAGCAACCATGCAAAGGGGCCAGAATTCTTCATTTGAGATTAGTAGACTTCTGGGTTCCCATGATTAAATTCAGCTAATCTATACAGTAGTATTCAAAATGGTTTCTCGACTTTTCAAAAGACGGTAGACTAATGGCCAACAAACATGAAACAACGTTCAATATCTCTAATCATCAGGGAAATGCTAATCAAAACTACAATGAGATAGCACTGAACTGCAATGAGAATGGCTTTTATCAAAAAGTCCCAAAACAACAACTGCTGTTGTGGATGCAGAGAGATAGCAGGACTTACACACTGCTGGTGGGACTGCAAACTAGTACAACCTCTATGGAAAGTAGTATGAAGATACCTCAAAGAACTAAAAGTAGAACTACCAGCAATCCCACTACTTGGTATTTATTTACACACAGGGGCAAAAAAAGACATTTTATGAAAAAGACACCTACATTTGAATGTTTATAGCAGCGCAATTTACAAGTGCAAACGTGGAAACAGCCCAAGTGCCCATCAATACGTGAGTGGATTAATAAAATGTGCTATATGTATATCATGCAGTGCTACTCAGCCATACAAAATGGTGAACTAATACTTCTTGTATTAACCTCGATAGAGCTGGAGACCATTCTTCTAAGTGAAGTATCACAAGAAAGGAAAAACAAACACCAAAAGTACTCACCATTAAATTGGAACTAATTGATCAACACTTACATGCACATATGGAAATAACTCTCACTGGAAATCAAGCAGGTGGGAGGGGAGAGGGGGATTGAGTAAATTCACACCTAACATGTACAATGCACACTATCTGCATTATGAGTACGCTTATAACTGACTCAAACTGTGCAAAAACAATTTATGTAACTAAAACGTTTATACTCCCACAATATTCTGAAATTTAAAAAACAAACCAAAAAATGCACCAAAATGATTTCTGTGTGTTCAGTTTTTGGGTAGAGTTTTCTACAGATTATCAAAACACTATTCAGTTTTTTCATTTATGCATATTTGTCCATATAATAACTCACAAAATGAAAATGGATTTTAATATTTTTTATGAAGGCTGGAGTAGAACTTTGTCTCTGCAAGTAGTTAATTACTTTTAGTGATAAATTCTAACAGCTAACTCTTAAAGGCCCTCTTTCAGATTTCTCATTCTAAACCTAGGCCCAGTCCTGCACATAGAACTGGTGACTACCCTCTTGTTATAATATGGTTTCTTCCAAATTCCTCTCCCACTAGGTTGGCTCATTATGTAAGTGTCATTTGATGCCATTTACTCTGGTGAAATTTGTCACATGAGGATGGATTTCCTCATTTCATTAACCTTTACCTGCACTTCTGCCTTCCGTCCTCCTCAGCATCCTGGCTTCATCAGACACTCCCATTATTTCTTTTTTTTTTTTTAATTTTTTTTTTATTTCAGAATATTATGGGGGTACAAATGTTTAGGTTACATATATTGCCTTTGCCCCACCCGAGTCAGAGCTTCCAGCATGTCCATTCCCCCAGACCATGAGCACTGCACCCATTAAGTGTGTATGTACCCACCCTCTTCTCTCCCCCAACCAGCCCGACACTCGATGAATGTTATTACTATATGTGCTCATAAATGTTTATCAGTTAATACCAATTTGATGGTGAGTACATGTGGTGCTTGTTTTTTCATTCTTGTGATACTTCACTCAGTAGAATGGGCTCCAGCTCTAAGCAGGATAATACAAGAGGTGCTAGATGACCATTGTTTTTTGTGGCTGAGTACAACTCCATGATATACATGTACCACATTTTATTAATCCACTCATGTATTGATGGGCACTTGGGTTGTTTCCACACCTTTGCAATTGTGAATTGTGCTGCTATAAACATTCTAGTGCAGATGTCTTTTTTATAGAATGTCTTTTTTTCCTTTGGGTAGATGCCAGTAATGGGGGCTCAACATCTCTAATCATCAGGGAAATGTAAATCAAAACCACAATGAGATATCACTTAACTTCAGTGAGAATGGTCTTTATCAAAAAGTCCCAAAACAATAAATGTTGGCGTGGATGCGGAGAGATAGGAACACTCATGCACTGCTTGTGGGACTGCAAACTAGTGCAACCTCTGTGGAAAGTAATATGGAGATACCTCAAAGAGCTACAGGCAGAACTACCATTTGATCCCGGAATCATGTTATTTTTATTATTGCTGCTATTGTTGAATATATGATAGTTAATGTGACCTTGATTATCCTCTAATTCTCATTCTGACTCCTTGAAATGACATGAGTCCTGCAGAAAAATTCACTGCTTAGAGAATAAGTAACGTTATCATCCTCGTGTCTGCCCCCCAAAAAGTCATTCTTAATTCTGCTGGGTATTTTGTTATCACAAAGAAATGTATTTAATCAAATACCTTCTGCACATGGGACACAGATAGTCAATATGTAGTAAACAAGCTTGTTTCAATATAAAGTGGGGACAGTGTGTTTTTGAGAAATGCATTGATCTTAAATGGCAGAGTTAGTCTTCTTTTGTGAGAAGAATCTTTCAAATAAAGCTACTTGAGCATTTGAAGGTGTCGACACTTTGATGTTTCAAAGCCTCAATTATTCAGGTACCACAGAGCCGAGCATTGTACGTCTGCCAATGTCACATTTAAAAAGCTCAGATGGCTAAGATGCCATGTACTGTTCAAGTCTTCTGATATTTGAAATTAAGAGAAGAGCCCTTTCATTTCAGCGATTCCTAAGGCTCTCCCAGTTTTCATGCTGTTGCTCTGAAACTCAGCATTCGTTAAATGTTGCTAGTAATTTGAATACATTGTTAATGGAATGGACAGCTTCTGAGGTTGGAAGTTCAACTTATACTCCAGGGCAGGGGAAAACTTTTGATATCTCTGATTGAGATTGGTTATTGAATCAAGGGCCTGATTTGGAGCCAGAGATGTATTAGACAAATTATCCAAGAGAAGTGCATGAAATGCTTTTATCTTGTGCAGCATCTGCTCAAGCTACAACCATCCTTCAGCATATGGCATTCAAAAAATATGCTGCCCTCCTCCCAGATGAGTTTGACAATCTTTTCTCAGGAAACTGATGCAAACACTGTGATTTTTCTACAACATTATAAAGCATTGTTTTATGCCATTCTCTGTGATGTAAAACTTCAGGTCCACCAGCTCTAAAGTCACAACCATAACCCCAGGGCTTCATGACCTTTTTGTTTGTCAGACAAATACTTTTATACAAATTCCTAGAAAAATTTACTTCAAAAAGTAGACTTCGCCAGCCTCAAAGGTTTTGTCATTTGCATTGATCTGAAATTGTCTGAAAATGACATTTGGATTAGATACACCTTGTGGTAAAAATTAATTTTAAGTATTTGGTGAAAAATAATGCAGAAAGCATATTAGATGTTTGATCAATTGACAAATGAAGCTGTAACCTCCATCTTTTGTATCCAGTCCCATTCCCATGCAAAACACAGGCTTTAATATGTGCTGAATATAAAATCATTTAATCAAGAAGAGAAAAATGTGTCCATGCTACACATTTCTTTCAGATGATATTTCTAAACACCATTTTAAAAAATACCTAAAATTAAACATTCAGATTATCCACATTATCATTCCCTTTTTGACATCATACTGATCTCTTTTCCTCTCCCAGACGTATTTTCCTTCCCTTGGAATTCTGCTCACCACAATATCCAGATCCCCATCAGCTTCTCTGCTGTGGTAGATCTACCCTACCCTTTAAAAATCTGCTAGAATGACTCATCTATGAAGGATTTTCTTACTATTTCAAGCCAGAATAATCTCTCCTGCCTCACATTTATATTACTTACCATCTGCCACATTTATTTGGCATTAAGGCATCCATTGCCTTGTGACATCTGCTCTATTTTTGGCTGATATTGCTGTTGACCTTTTTATGTACATGTCTTGTCTCTCTAACTGGATGGAATGCTCCTTGAGGACAGGGTCATGAATTGAATCATAGATTTTTACACCTTGAAGAAACTTTAGAGATCAAATAGTTCAACACTTCATTTTATAATTGAGAAAAAAAGAGTCTGCTGGCAGTTAAATAACTGATTTAAGGTCAAACAATAATTGAGTTAGAGGACCAGAAATAGAGTTTCTGGCTTAAAACACACTGCTCTTTACAGCGTGAGCCATTGTAACTTTCATTGCACATTAGAGTTGAAATGGGTATTAGTAACCCAACCTCCTCAATTTATAGAGTTGGAAATTGAAGCCCAGAGAAGCCATGAAATAGTTTGCCCATGTCCTATTTTGAGTTAATTCTAGCAGTCCTGGGACTACAATTCAGATTTTCTGACTGGTAGCACAATGCTTTGCCCACTGACCTAAACTCCCTTCATCTTTCTGAGTTCCCCAAAGTCTTGCATACAGAGTAAATACCTATTAAACATCTGTTAAAATTTATACATAAAAATATAAATGTCTTTTATATACAACTTGGATCACCTAAGACAAAATAGAGCAGGATACAGAGAAATACTGGTTGTATATAAAAATGAATAAATTCAGGGATATCGCTATTTGTTGAAAAAATATGCCACCTGCCCTGTAGAGGTTTTTGGAGTCAAATCCTCACCATTTTGTTTACGCCAGATCTATTTTTCCACGGAACTCTCAATCTGTTCAGGATTCAGTTGGGGTTATCTATTCCTTTTCAACTTATCTTCACCCAGTGGTTATTTCCTTCAGTGAAGAATCTTACTTTCTGAATCTCATATGCAGAAAAAGTCTATAAAAGCAGTATATAATCCTCTTCCCAGAGAAATCCATGAGAGGGTTCCAATTGTCATCACCATGTCAATGCTCTTGGCAGCCAGCAACATCTAAGGTTTTCGTTTTTCTATATAAGTGCCATAAAATAAAAACTCAATCTCTGTAACTCCCAAAAGTCCAGAGTTATTCTCACTTTAAGTTGATTTATGAATTTTGCTTTAGTCAATCCCTTATGTTTAATAAAACTGGATACTGAATTCAGCAATTTACTGTGATCCTGATAAGAAACTGCATCTTATGGGAGAAAGCTCTGCCACTAATTGGGTAATTTTAACCAATGCATGAATGTCTCTGGGCTTGTTTCTTCATCTGGCAAAAACGAACAAACAATCATAAAAGTGTTTGACTGAATGATCTCTGTCCCTTCTCTCTCAATAAGTGGATCAAGATGGCAGACTGAAGATATAAATCTACCATCTCACTTGCTGAAATCCTCGGACATGATAGAAAGGTTATTTTATAAATTTAAATTCTCAGTAGTGCTAGGAATCATGACAGTTACCGTTGGAATTCCAGGAGGTTTTAGGAGTTCTTGGAAGATGGTGACAAACATTCGCTGAGAGCTTATAATGTGCTGTTGCATGAGTATTACTCTGCACAACAATTCCATGAGGCAAGTGCTGTTATCCTCATTTTACAGGAGATAAACCTGAAGCACTGGGTTTAAGGTAACAGGTCCCAGAGTGCGCAGTGAGTTAGTCACAAGCTGTGATTTGCAGCCAGATTCAGGTTCCAGAGCTTGTGTTCTCAACCGTTGTTTTGAGCTGTGTCTCACGGACAGTCTATAGACAGCCCATGTGCTCAGGCTGCTGGAGAAACATCAAAGAGATCTAAAACTGCCACACCCACAAAAGAAAAGAAAACTGCAACATATGAATATTTCCATCTATATATATATCCATCTATAAAGAACTGGAAGGTGGGTTAGAAGGTGGAGGGCTGTGGATGCAAAGTTTTTGGTTAAAAACTAATGTACTAATTGAAGACCTCTACTTGAAATGTCAAGTTGTTAGACTTGAGCCTAATGTTTACTTTCAATGAACATGTTTATTCTCCTTATTTCTTTCTCAATTGGCATTTGTTTTCTGTGCATCCTGGCACCTGTCTCTTAGTGTCTTCTACCTTCCTTTGCATCATTCACTGAAGAATAATTAAGAATTCTATTTTACATCCATTACTGTACCAGCTACTAGCTACACAGAATGCAAAATAACTAAGAGACAAATATTTAAGTAATTCACAGATTTTATGACTTGTTTGGAAGAAGAACACCTACACTGGAAGGCAATTGCATTGTAGCATGAAAACTTGATTGCAATCTTATGTTGTAAATTCCATGATTGGAACGGTGACCCAAATGAGATCTAGTCCTGTCTCTGATATGAATATTCATCTCATTGGCTGAGCCTCAGTTATATTATTTGTGAAATGGGAGAGTTGAACTGGTTTGTCTCTAAAATCCATGCCTTCCAGTTTTTGTTAGATCTTAGAGTCCACTTTTTCATTTCCCCCGTTCAGCTATATGACATAGGAGGGCTATCCAGAAAGTACCCAGCCATTGTTAATATAATAAGAATATATTACATGGCTGGATACTTTCCGGACAACCCTTGTATATAGATTATGGTAGTTGATATTTAATTCTTGGTAAAAGATTTGGTGTTCCTCGAAGAAATTGTGATTTGCAGAGACTTATCTCTCCAAAAAATGGTCTGCCATCATATAGCTAAAATTCATCTTTTCTAATTACTTACTTAGGAAAAGAAGGTCCATTCTCTGCTTGGCTTGTCAGTGAAACCTGTAATCCTTGGGATAGCTTAATGGAAGTTGAGAGCTAATCTTTCTTAAAGTATTAATAGATGGCAACAT
>NW_012155951.1:2993631-2997282 GCF_000956105.1 Propithecus coquereli | reverse complement strand
GTTTTAATTAATTTTTAGCCACAATTTTAGATTGTTAAAAAGGCTAGGAAAAGGTAGAAAATAAATATAGCTAGCACACTATAGCAACTTTAATTCTACAGGTTTATTAAAACCTATTCAAATCTTTGATGGTCTATGAAATCAGGGTATTCAATCAATTATGATCTCAGAAAATTTCTGAAAATTCTTTAAGCGAGAAGTAAGTAAATTATGGGTTTGTCTTTTAAAAAGTGTTTTATTATGTCATTACTTCAAATAATGTCAGTAACTCAGTACCAGTTTGAATGGTTATGGAACATTTGTAATTCAAGGGGGTGTGATTATCATTGTATATTCTGGTATAAAAAAAGACTTTAGCCAGATTACTTTTTATCGGCTCATGAATTTAGATGCAGTTCTTTTAGTTCCATAATGCAGCTGTCGAGGGGTAGATATATGCAACTCTCCAGATTGGCTGCTATTGAAAACTTGTAGTCTGGAATTTGATAGTTCAGGGTGGGGAGGGATTGCTGGCTCTCATGTGGAAAACATTTTGAAACAAATAGCTACAACAATGACAAAAAATAAGATTTGAGTTCGTCGTTTCCCAGGTGATGTTGTTGTTTCTCCATCTATACATATAATGGAGCGGGGGGTAGAAGCAGCCCTCTTTGGGTTTACTTCTAATGCCAGTGTGTATATGATAAATGTCAATTTCTTCATTCATCCAACAAAATAAGGCTTACCTGCTCCTAAGAATCATTCACTTAACTGCCAAATTCATTCTCTCTATTTAATGTGGCTTTATTAACGTTTGCTGTCAGCAATTTCCAGTCCACCGGCTGAAGAAGAATGATGCATTCTCCTTTCATTAATGCTCACTTAAGAAAATAATTCTTTATCTTCAAAGGCTGTGCAGGCATACTGTATACTCTAAAAAAAGATGTACACTGAGTAAAAAAAAAAAAAAGACGAAGTCATTTACACAGATTTCATCACAATCTCTGAATGAGGACAAGGTACCGGCACAATGAAGGTAGACTCAAGTTCATAGTTCATTCAGATGTACCTGTATCTGTTTGTTACAGAAGTTCTCATGCAGGATTCTCAATTATGAGAGATGTGATGTGTGTCAATTAGAAAATAAAAAATATTGGAAATGTTGATACCTGTTAAAGAAACATTAATATATTCAATGATACTTGAAAAAGCATGGTAAGATTTTATTCAAGATGGTTGTCATAGGTAAAGGGACCACTGAAACGGGATTTTACAGAGAAATTGGGCGTAACACCAAATGCCACACAGGGAAGTGGAAATTGATAGCCAAAGGGTAGTGTGAGGGCCAGTGGATGGAAAATTATTAAGAGAAAAAATCAGGGTTAAGAAGGCTTCTGGCTGAACTGACCTCACAGCATTCTTGCTGAAGACAGGCCAGGATATTTAGACACCACATGGAGGATGATGGAGGATGAGGAACCCTATCAGATATCAGGGTGATCAGATATCAAGGGTGGGAGGTTCTTGCTAAACTGATTTAGTAGTGTTCTTTGCTAATACTGGATTTTATAAGAAAGTGCACAGATGGGCCTAGGAGAAGATTCAGTAAACTAAAGTTTGATCAAACAAAGAATCTTTGTCAAAACTTACAATGTTAGAAAAAGTCATAAGAAGACTGTAAGTAAGACTAGACTTTAATAAAAATATGAAATTAGATATGTCATTGTTAAGGTCCTAAAATCTTCTATTTGAACCTACTTTGTCATCTTTTCCCTCCTTGTAGAACCTGGTAACCATCTGTTACTAAATGAGGGACACTAACTGAGCTCAGATTGATGAGAGAGGGAATCCAGGACGAACAAAGTCTTTAATTTTCCCTGGAGGACACAGGAATTTGGGGGGTAATAGTGGTTGAAAAGTAAAAGGGCAAGCAGCAACATCAAAGGAGAGAGTATGAATATTGGCAAGGAGGTAGAAACCACAAGTGTTAAGAAAGAGAAGAGAAAACCTTAGTGCCAAAGAATATATAGTCACATGTCACATAACAATGATTTGGTCAATGATTGATGACATACACAAGGATAGTCCCATCAGATTATAATGCTGTATTTTTACTATACCTTTTCTGTTTAGATATGTTTAGATTCACAAGTACTTAACATTGTGTTACAATTGCCTACAAGTAACAGGCTGTACAGATTCGTAGCCTAAGAGCAATAGGGTATTCCACGTAGCCTAGATGTGCAGTAGGCTATACCATTTAGGTTTGTTAAGTCATTCTACGATGGTCACACAACAAAATAACTAACTGACACATTTCTCAGATCACATCCCCATTGTTAAGCTACACATGACTTTATTGTCATCATTAAAATCAAGAAAGCAAGTCATATTTTGTAGAATTGTGTAGAGTTTGGGAAACGAGCTATTTTGTTTGTATGTATCTTTGTTGGCTTATTAGTTTTTTCACTATTAAGTAGTTATTCTGGTCAATGTTATCAATATGTCGTCTCATATGAGCTTTGGTACAAGCCCTCTGGAGTTTATAGCATTATTCCTCTTTTAAAGACAAGAAAAATTAATTCACAGAGGAGAAATAATGTTTTGAAGGCTCACAGTTAGTCAGTGGGATGGACACACAACTTGAGTCTAAATCCAATTGAGTTCTTTCTCCGGGCATCAGCCTTGCTAGGAGGGATAGTAAAAGTGCAGGCAGAGAAAACTTCTTGACAGGCTGGAATGCTTGGCCAAATAAAATGTAATCACAGCAAAATCATTTAGTTAAAATACAAATATAAACCACAAAAGCACATCATAAGGGTGGAAGCCTGTAAAAACAAAGGCCTTTAATTAGCCACATGCTCAAATGTGTACCAAATGTGCAAAATACTTCTTAAAAAGTGGCTGCTCTCTGGATTTATGCTCTAGGCATTCTGCTTGATGCTAAGCTTGATTCCAAGAGACATAGTCAGGGAAGGATGAGTAGTTAGTTAAGACCTGATGTGGTGCCTACCTCCTGGGCAAGGTAGTTATGTAGGAAATGATCCAAATGTGGAAAGTAACTGTGGTGGTCTAGGCAGGCAGGAAACTACAGCCAAGCATACTATAAGGTAAAGACAAGGAGAAGAATGGCTCAGGAAATAACCAACATATAGGTTTCCAGTCACGGAGGAGGAAAATACAGCTCATTGCTTGGACTCAGGTGACTTAAGACTTTGTAGCCATCTTCTTAGAGATGCAATATTTCTCTTTTCTATAAGCCATTAGGAGGAGAAAAATGGAAAAGTCTGCAGTCCCTAGTGATCGTTACAATAAGGCAAGATGGCAGGTTTTCTTATCACTCAGTTGTAGTTGTGGTAGACCTCCAGTTTTTGGAGCTATCTATGATAGCTGACATGAATATATGTGTACCAAGGCTAATGGACATTACTGTAAACTGTATTATCCCCAGAGGCAAGCAAGTGCAACTATTTCAAGGTATATGGGCCTTATCACCTCTGCACATTAACACATAAAATTAGCCATCACACCATCAATGAAAATGCATCAAAAAATGTAAGTAAAATATTAAAGAATCACCATTCGAAAGGAACAGAATAAAGTATATACATGTGAGAATAGAATATGTTTATGTGTTTTTATGTCCCTAAAAATAAAATAAAAAAGAAACTC
>NW_012155951.1:2991713-2992526 GCF_000956105.1 Propithecus coquereli | reverse complement strand
TATCTATTTATAAAATAGAGAAAGGTTCCCAGTATAATAAAACATCAATACAGTCTACAATTGTATAATTTAGAATATTGATTGATGGAATGATTTTATCTTCTCAATTCAGAAAAGTAGTTATTGATTAAGAATTATATGCTTAATATTTTGCTGGGTTCTTCACCGTAAAATATCCACCTTCAAGGAGCATAAACTCCACCTGAGGAAACCAGACATTATAACAGCATTGGTTAAAACATCATATAAAGCAGGGTAAGAATAAATAGTATGTAATAAGTTACTGATTGTTCACAGAAGCAACTCATCTAACATTTGTAGGGCTCAAGGCAACTATGCAAATGATGACCCATATATCATATATGGAAGTACTTAAAAGTTGTAAGTTTTCATAACAATCGGAAGGACCGAGTTTAAATTTGGGATTCTCAGAATCCTTGTGGCTCTACTAGAATACTGGGCTCAGAGAGAGTCACTAACAGACCATTTTCTACTTCAATTTGTTCCTTTTCTATGGCCCCCTGGCTCTGCACCATGTCACAAGTGACACCTCTTCTGCAGACATATAATTACCCCTCCAGTCCACATATCCGAGCTCCTTCCACACTCTCCACAAACAGCTACTCCTTGGTCAGTGTGCATGTTGCACCTGGGAGCTACATTCTGGAGGAGGCATCTGGAGAAGAGATCAGCTTTCTGCCAGAATTGAATATTGAAGCAGATTCTAAAAGATCAGTAGGGTTTGAGATTCACTGAGGAGTTCATTGTAAACAGAGCAGAAAATATGATCAAAACCATGAAGAAAGAAATTAT
>NW_012155951.1:2991020-2991663 GCF_000956105.1 Propithecus coquereli | reverse complement strand
CACTTCTAATTATTAGTCACATATGTAATATTCATGTACACCTCAAATATTAAAATTAGACACACCATGGTATCTTGGATTGACTGCCACATTTGCATGTATCTTGTGATGCCAATGCCTGTGAATGGCTGCAACTTGAGCACACTGCTATCTAACTTCCTCAAGATGTTGACAGCGTATGATAAGCATATCCAAACCAAGGCAAGAGCAATATCATGGGGTGTAATTTTCTCTGGTCCATTTGTATTGTTAAGAAAGACCACGTAGAAAAGGCAACGATGAACTGTTAAATGAGATAGTAAATTTTTAGACATCATGATGTGTTGCTGAAATAAAGAGTCCTTCAAAATGTCCCTGAAATGACCCCACAGAGATACTTAGATCCTCTTATTATATATAAAATGATCCTAATAGAAACTGAGGATTTATTATGGATAATGAGGCTGAATTTTAATAAAAAACATGTCTTTACTAATCTAAGTGTTCATTCCATCAAACTGAAAAGAATGTTAATATATGTGCTATCTTTCTGACATTTGGAAGCCTTGATTCATACTATTAAGATTCGTTTCTACTCTTTCAATGCCCTATGATAATAGAGGAAGCTTGTTTATTTTAAAAAAAAAAAAATAAGGAATTTTCT
>NW_012155951.1:2986960-2989130 GCF_000956105.1 Propithecus coquereli | reverse complement strand
TCATTGTGGTTTGATTTCCATTTTCCTGACAATTAAAGATGTTGAGCAGTTTTTCATATGTTTAATGGCCATTTGTCTATCATCTTTTGAAAACTCCTGTTCATGTATTTTGCCAACTTTTTTATGGGGTTGTTTGATATTTTTGTTAATGATTTGCCTGAGTTCTTTGTAGATCTGGTCATTAGCCCTTTATTGGATATATAGAGTATGAATATTTTCTCCCATTCTGTAGGTTGTCTATTTGCTCTATTGATTGTTTCATTGGCTGTGCAGAAGCTTTTTAATTCAATTGGGTCCCATTTACTAATTTTTGTTGTTGCTGTGATTGCCTTTGGGGTCTTCTTCATAAATTCTTTGCCTAGGCCGATGTCTACAGGAGTTTTTCCAGCCTTTTCTTTTAGAATTCTTATAGTTTCATGCTTTAGGTTTAAGTCTGCTATTCATCATGAATTAATTTTTGTGAGTGGTAAGAGGTGTGGATCCTGTTTCAGTCTTTTACATGTGGCTATCCAATTTTCCCAGCACCCTTTGTTGAATAGAGATTTCTTTCCCTAGTTTTTTTTGTTTGTTTGTTTTTTGTTTTATTGTCTGCTTTGTAAAAGATCGGATGGCAATATGAGGATGATTTTACATCCAGGTTCTCTGTTCTGATCCATTGGTCTATGTCTCTGTTCTTGTGCCAGTACCATGCTGTTTTGTTCACTATAGCCTTGTAGTATAACTTGAAATCTGGTAAAGCGATGGCTCCTGATTTATTCTTTTTGCTTATAGTTGCTTTGGCTATTCAGGCTCTTTTCTGGTTCCATAAAAAGCATAGTATAATGGATTTTTAAATTTACTGTTGGTACAATATGTAATGGGTGCGGAGTCAAGTAAATAAGCCCTGAGGAACATACAAAGGTCATGGGGTGCTTACTTCAGGAATCGAATTTGTCAAAATGCAAAGAAAAGAGTTCACTTCTTTACTATCAGTTTTATCTTCAGCAACTAGTGATAAAAGATTCTTCATCTTGAGAACTTACTGCATTTTCAGTGTAGATGGGTACTTGGTTTGAGGGTGCTCCCACTGTAGTTTATGGTGCTTTCTCTAGGTTATGGCCCATTTATTACTAGATCTGACCTTATTTAAGGAAAACCACCAAGAAACTAAAATGCTGCCTGTCACTCTGTTACAAACTTCACAGAGCTTCCACCATGACAGCAAACATCAACAAGCTCCGTGAAGTGATTGGCACTGCCCGTCAATCATAGCCTGCTGGGAAAGCAAAGGGGAGGTTTTTCTTTACAGTGTGTACACTAAAGACAAAACATGGTTATTTTGGGAGGGTTCGTCTGTAAATATCATGCCTCAATACTGTCAACGAAAATGACTTCCACTTATTATTCACTTTTCTTCCTTTAGAATTGCTTGTTTTGCTCCATCAAAGATAATAAAATATTAAGTGGTATAACCAAGTTTGGAACCAGAAGGTAATAACATTGGTGATAGTGCTGTTGTAAAGAGTGTATTCAATATGGCAGGATCATACTTTTTGGGTTAATTTGCTTCTGTTTCTGAGCTAATTATGAAAATTGAATATAGTTGTGAAATACCACAATGTAGCATTTTTAATTTCCAACTATTAATTTCTATAAAGTTTTCTGAAACTGTATAGTTTTTTGATAATAAATATATAGCTTTTCATTTATTTATATTACTTTTCTCCCTTTTGCTTTGGCTGGGATTGAGATTTTTAATAGACCTTTAAACCTTTAATTTCCTTTCTTAGGAGTCCTTAGAACTTTTAAAAAATAAACTGACTGGTAATCCAGATTGATAACCAGCTTTAAACTATGTCTCAATATTACCAAAAAATACATAGCTTAAAGATTATCTGAATAGAAATTTGAATCTACAAATTACCAGGCATATGTGCTTGAAATATATGTGTTTTTCACATTTTATTCTCTAGCCAAATTTCCAGAATCACAAAGATAAGATGTAAAAGATATGGAAGACAGGATAAATATTTTTCATTTGATCAGTTTTGATGAATAATGAGTGATTAATTAAATGTCTGAGGCCATATAGCTGTTTAAAACCCTAAATAAAATTAGAGTCTAGGCATGATTACAACTCTGACCAGACTGGCATTTTGATTTTTTTTAAAGGTTTTCATTTTAATATCCA
>NW_012155951.1:2982877-2985300 GCF_000956105.1 Propithecus coquereli | reverse complement strand
GGTGGAGTAGTATTCAGTAGTATACATATACCACATTTTTTTAACCCACTCGTGAATTGATGGACACTTGAATTGATTCCACATCTTTGCAATTATGAGTTATGCTGCGATAAACATTTGAGTGCTAGAAGTCATTTTACCAAGAACTCTTTATTTGAAAATAGATCCTATAAATTCTTTCACTTGTCCTCTAAATTGAGATTAAAAAGGTATCCTGTGCTCTGGTTTTAGCTTAGAGATTCAGAGAGTTAAAAAGATCCTTTCTCCCACCCTTACAATAAACACAAAGCTCAGCAAAGTAACAGCTGTTCTTGAATCCATCAAAGAACTCAGGTGGTATGACAACTAACTAACCCTAACCATGGAGAAAGACGGGTGTCTCGAGGAAAAAACAGATCTTGAGCATTTGTTTGGAACAGATGCCTTAGGAAAGGGGAGTTTGTATCTTCTTGAAGATGTTTCCTTCCACAAATCCCACCAGGATTTCACAGGGAAGATCTGGAAGAATACCAAGACAACTTCCCTTGTGGTGCATGATGCTGGCTGGGGGAAGGGAACAGCAGCCACCAAATAAAAATTTCCGGGATCTTTGTCCCTGTCTCCCTTATAAGACAAAAGATGTTGAGCACTGGTGGAAGCTCACAGAGCTGTAGAATAAGAACAGAGAAAAATCCTTTGTATTGATCTGGCACTATAGGGGAGAAGGGGCCAGAGAACTTGGGAAGGCTCACCCTGAGACCCAAAGACATGGTATTTGCCTAAGACTGAAGCTCAATCCAGAACATCAGAGAACATCTTTTTCTCCAACTCCTCACTCCCTGACTAACAAGCACAGAGTAGAAAAGTCATAGAAAACATCTGGGACGAGAGACAGATTGTTTCAGGGACGCAGCACAAAGGATAAGACCCAAAGCCAAAGTGGAGGTGAGGGCAGACATTGAGAAAATCCCTCTGGAAATATAGCCAACATCCTAAACATGAGGAATCATTAGAAGAATATGAAATCTGGAGTGCCCTGAGGGTAACAGTAGGATCAGCAAAGCACAAACACGACTTAACTCCTAACTATATTAAAATACACTCACACACTAAATGTGTAGCATTAAGAAAGTTGTATTCATCTCTATCCATTACAAAAAATATTTATCTAAGTATTTACTGTGTTACATAAGAACTAAATGAAAAAGCCCAAAATGAGAAGTATCTTCAATGGCTTCATCAGTAGATTCAGCACAGCTGATGAAAGAACAGATTAAACTTGAAGATAGGTCAATATAAATTACTCAAACTAAAATACAGAGAGGAGAAAAATAGAATTAAGAATGTTTTTAAGAAACCCAGAAGAAATCCCAAGAGTTATGGGACAATATCAGGTGCTCTAATATGCATCTAGTTGGAATTCTCTGAGAATAAGAGGTAGAAAACAGAGAAGAATAAATTCTTGAAATAAATCAAGAACTTTCCAAAAGTAGTGACAGATACCAAACCACAGACGCAAGAATCTCAGAGATCTACAAGCACAATTAATGTTCCCCTTCCCTTCCATACATAGCTAAGCATATCATATTCAAAGCAGTGAAAGCCAAGCACACATAAACACACAAACACACACAAATCTTGAGAAAAAATAGAGAAAAGGGCACATCACCAACAGTCACCAACAGAGGAACAAGGGAAAAAATTATAGCTGACTTTTCATAGAAATTATACAAATAAGAAGACAATGAAGGTACATATTTAAAATGCTAAAAGAATAAAGAAGGAAACCAAACCAAACCAAACCCTGTCAACCCAGAATTTTCTAATGAGCAAAAATATCATTCAAAAATGAAGGAGTAATAAAGATTTGCTCAAACAAACAAAAACTGGGGGAATTTATTGGCAGCAGTCTAACTCTGCAAGAAATGTTAAGGGAAGTTTTTTAGGATGAAAGAATATGATAGAAATGGAGCTATAGAAGAAATAAAGAGGACTGTGAATGAAATGAATAAAGGTAAAATAAAATTAATTTTCTTATGTAAATACTATAAAATATAATTGTCTAAACAAAAATGGTAACTATTAGTGTTTATAGCATATGTAAAAGGAAAATACACAACTGCCACATCACACAGATATATGGGGGTAATTTGAAATGCACTATTGCAGAGTCCTTACAAAGTACATGGGAAGCAGTATGACATTATTTGAAGGTCATCTTAAATTAATTAAAAATATGTTAGCCCTAGAGTAACCATTAAAAAACAAAAATAGATGTACATAATAAGTCAGTGCAAGAAATGAAATAGAATAATAAAAATGTTCAATTGACCCCAAGGGGAAAAAACAACAACATCAAAAAACCAAAGAACAGATGGAATAGAAAACACCTAGCAAGATGATAGATTTTAAAAAGGTATCCGAATGAAAATGGCAATCAATAT
>NW_012155951.1:2972630-2982655 GCF_000956105.1 Propithecus coquereli | reverse complement strand
ATACAGTATTTGAGATAGCTGTGGCATGATGTGATGTCTGAGTTCATATACTGGCTTTGTAATTTACATGCTGTGTAATATTGACGATGCTCCTTAAGCTTTCTTAGCTTATTTTTTCAGGGTTAAAATGGAGATTGTAATATGTATTTATCAGGGCTGCTTTCAAGATCAAATGAAGTCAATTATCTGAATATATCTCCTACAAGTCATGAGATCAACAAATTTCTATTGAGGCCGAATTTATTTCCTTTGAAAATTTCTTTAGTAGTAAATTGTCAAGTTTATTTTTACACAGAGAGAGAGCTATTAAGGTAGTTTTTTGGACTAGTACATTAAAAATGCCTCATCCCTATATCCTTATTTTTTACTCCTTAACAAATGGTGTAGCTAATATAAAAGTGTTGGTTGTTTAAGTTTCAACTTGAATTGCTTAATTTTTCTCAATCATTAAATCGTAAACCTTGGCCTTTAAAGTAAAAGGTTAAAGTTATTTTCTACAAACTTCTTGTTATTGAATAATACCCTCCACCAAATCCCTAACAAATAGTCATTCAGTATGTACTCGAATACACTAGCAGTTGGTAACTTATTATTACACAGTGTCATTGGTTCTACCTTAAACTATTCTTACGTTTTCATTTTTTCAAGGCAGTTTGCACATGCATTATGTAAAAATTATAAATATATAGGCAGAAAGAGATGGTATTAATGGTTTTGATCATTGAGTCTACAGTTAATTCTGGAAAAAAAAAAAGTATGGCAGCAAGAACAGAGAATGACAGTAAGGGCAGGAATGAGAATACAGGAGCAGGGAGGGGAGGAGGCTCTGAAGCCAGTTATCACTTTCAGCAGATTACTGCATCTGTGATATTTGGTGTTGATATACTCAAACATAGCTAATCCTTCACTGGTTGAATACAGTCAGAAGAGACTTGAAATAAAATGCATTTAGCTGCAGGTTTGATTCTACCATTATATAGAACCCAGGCTGTTTGAATAATCCTGTTGTGAAATGTGCAGAACCTTAGACTGATGATCTTTTTCAATGTGAGGACCTGTGGGCATAGATGTCTACAGAAGCATACATTTCAGAAATTAATCTGGTTCAATCCGGCAAATGTTTATTAAAATTCTACTATTTGCAAACTAAATGCAGTCAGTCATATGGTTGGTTGGCCCAGAAAAAGCCTCTGATAAGACTAATGATCTGATTAAATAGACTGGATCAGCAGGGAAGCTGGTACCATGTGTAACAAAAACAGTATTTCATCTTTCCTGGAGGTATTCACTTCAGAGTTTTCGAGGAACTGGCAATCCTAGAAATTTTGCAATATGAGAATTTTGACATACATTGATGAGTATAGGAAGTCCATTTGGATGCATAAAGTTCTGTTAATTTTTCCTGAAATATATGTTTCAACTCTGTTCACTCATTTCTACATCCTACACTCTAATTTTACTGAACATCATTTCCTTCCTGGACAATCGCAGTATCTCATACCTGGTCTGTTTGTTTGAACTCCATATCTCCTTCCCCTACAGTTCTTTATTATCAATGCATCCAGATATGTTTCTTAAAAATTGGATTGGATTCATATCTCACTCCCTTGATTAAATTGTATGTAGGATAAAATCAAAACTGTAAATCAGAGCCCACAGATCCTGCATGATTGGGTCCCACCTGCTTCTTCAGAATCATCTTGTGCCTCTATCTCCCATGGTTACATTTAAGCCACATTAGCATTCCTTCAGTTTCTTAAACCTCTCAATTTCTTTCTATATTAGTCAGGGTTCTCCAGAGGAACAGAATCAATAGCATAGATAGATGGATAGATAGATAGATAGCTAGCTAGATAGATAGATAGATAAATAGGTAGGTAGTTAGGTAGATTTAAAAGATTTATTATAAAGATCTGGCTTATGCAGTTATGGAAACTTATAAGTCTCAAGATCTATATTTGGCAAACTGGAGACACAGGAAAGCCAGTGGTGTGGTTCAAGCACAAATCTGAAATCCTGAGAACCAGAAGAACTGATGCCATCAATTTCAGTCCACAGGCTGGTAGGCTTGAGATCTCGGAAGAGCCAATGCTTCAATTTGAATGTGAAGGCAGGAAAAAAAAACTGATGTCCCAGCTCCAAGGCAGTAAGACAGAAGGAATTTCCTGTTATTCAGGGGAAGGTCAATTTTTTGTTCTATTCAGGCCTTCAATTGATTGGATAAGACCCACCCACATTTGAAGGGCAACCTGCTTTATTCAGTCTATTGATTCAAATGTTATCATATCCAAAGATATCCTCACAGAAACAGCCAGAATAGTGTTTGAACAAATATCCGGGCACCCCATGGTCCAGTCAAGTTGACAGAGGAAATTAACTATCACATTTTCTCAGTTTAGAGTCTTTCCTATGCTTGAAAAAGCTCTTTTGCTAAACCATTGGTGGGATAGCCCATATTCACCCTTCGGAATCACTTCCTTAGTGAGGACATTCCTGACTCCCGAGTGCACTCTCAGTTTTCCAAGTTATCTATTCCCCAAATACCCCTCTTTTCCTGTCATAAACAGTAAGCTGTGCTCATCTCATACTTAGGTGTTTATTTTTTAGTATATTTATTTATTTAATGTCTGCCATCTTCACTAGACATTAAAATCCATGAGGGAAGATACAATGCATATATATAGCATACACACACACACACACACAAACACACACACATATATATCATACATATATGGACTTATATGTAGACATATATATTATATATATATTCTTATCATTGAAAATTTTCAATACTTGGTCTAAAGTATGCATTCAATAAGTGTTTGTTGATTAAAGAGCCAGCAAGATCATTATGGAACAGAGAATGTGCCACTCATTACCCATTTGTCTTCAGATCTGTTCCCTGCCTTTCCCCTGTTTCATTCTTACATTGAGGTCTGACACTAAATATTACATTTTCCAAACTCAGCTGTCTCCTGGGTAGGTTTGGCAACGGGAGGTACTGGCCAGAGATGGAAAGTTGAGAGAAAAGGAATAGCTAGAACATAGCTCTCCTTTTGCTCCTCCTTCATGGCTCCAGTTCTTACTAGGTAGGACCTCTGTGGTTCTAGCTTCAACTGGGTAGCCCCAGCTCTGGTGACACCACATCTTCAATTGTCTCTTCAGGCCTTGAGTTGGTAGTAGTTTTCCACTGTTGCCAATCTCTGGATTGCCTCACCACCCTCTAATTTGCATTGTAACTCTTCTATTCCTTGTGTAACGTCTTCCTCTTATTTAATAAATGTTTTTGTTTTCAAGATAGTACCACACAAATGTTTATGTGCCCGAGATGGCACCTTGGCTGACACAAAGGGTCTGGGTTCTTTGCCTTCAATTTTCAAGTCTTATTGGAAAAAGGTGAAAGAACAAAAACTCTCTGGAGACATCAGTGCTGGAATGATTTTTGGTGGTGAAGCCTGTTATTTCATACTTCTAAAGCAGTGAAAGACAAGTCTTGTGGAATTAAGATGCTTTAAAATGCTAAAAGAAAAAAAGACAGTCTATAAAAAGGACATGTGCACCTGAATATTTATAGCAGCACAATTCACAATTGCAAAGATGTGGAAACAACCCAAGTGTTCATCAATACATGAATGGATTAATAAAATATGGTATATGTATACCATAGATCACTACTCAGCCATAAAAATGGTGAACTAATACCTCTTGCATTAACCTGGATGGAACTGGAGACTGTTCTTCTATGTGAAGTATCACAAAAATGGAAAAAGAAACACCACATGTACTCACCATTAAATTGATTCTAATCAATCAACACTTATGTGCACATGTGGAAGTAACATTCATCAGGGATCAGACAGGTGGGAGGGGTAGGAGGGGATGGGTAAATTTACCACCTAACAGGTGCAGTGCGTTCTGTCTGGGGGATGGGTAGGCTTGTAGCTTTGACTTGGGCTGTGCAAAGGCAATTTCTGTGTCCAAAGAGTTTGTACCCCCAAAATATTCTGAAATAAAATGAAAAATAAAATAAAATTAAATAAATAATAAAATGCTTCAGTCAAGTAGGGTGGGCCACTAGGCCAGTATTTCCAAATTGTGTAGACTGTTAAATCCAGTTACATTTGTTTCCTAGGGCTAGTGTAACAACATAGCACAAACTAGGTGACTTAAAACAACATAAATTTATTGCCTCATGGTACTGGAGGATAGAAGTCTGAAATCCAGGTGTTATTAGGGTCATATTTTCTTTAAAGGCTCTAAGGGAAAAATACTTCCTTGCCTCTTCCAGTATCTGGTAGCCTTAGGCATTCCTTAGCTTGTGGCAGCATAACTCCAATCTCTGTCTCCATCATCACCCCTTTGTGTCTATGTGTGTATTCACATTTTTCCTGCAAGAACACCAGTCATATTGTATTAGGGCCCAGCTTAAAGACCTCTTATTAACTAGATTACTTCTGCAAAGACCCTATTTCCAAATAAGGTTACATTTACAAATAATAGGCTTAAGTATTTTCAACATATTTTGTTTGGAGGACACAATTCCATCCATAATAGGAGAGATGTGGAAGTTGCAAGATTCTTCTTTCCTTCTGTTTCTTCCTCTTTATGCTCTTATTGTTCCTCTAGCTTCCATAAATTCTTTTCCAGTCTATGAAGAATCAGGCAGATTTTCTCCATATGTTTCTTCTATAGTTCTTTATCATTAACAACATTTCTTGAAAATAATGAAAATAATAAGAACTCCACGAAAATAAGAACTCTTGTTTTGAGTAAGGAATCAAAAATATGAGGACCCCCTGGTCGAAAGCACTCTATATGCTCTGGCCTTTTGCCCAACTTGACCAAGCTATTTGATGCTACTCATTCCAAACCTGTTTATTGCCAGTCAACTATGTTAATTGAACCTTTCATAAGGGCTGAAAAATAGATGCCTCATTGCAGTGTTTGGCAAGGCACAGCCCACATTGTAAACTTCTTAGTGATTCAGCAGTTTATATTGTAAAATATCAGAGTCAACACTGAAAAAGACAATATTTTATTGGCTTTGTGGAGAACCTGACCTCAAATCCCCTTCTAACATTTTCTAACCTGAAGGGAATTCATTTACTGTCTCTAAACATAGCCTCGGATACATTATTTTAAGATCTATTATTTACTGTGCTGGTTAGTAAGCTTTTATCTCTTATTTATGATTAGGTAAGTTTTAATTGGAAATAGGTTGGAAGTCATCCAAACTAGGTGGGTACTGTGGTCCCTGTTGTAAATTGATCTTGCAAACACCTGCTTGTTGTGTGAAATTATGCAAAATCATCCTTGAGCTGTTGCTTTTCCTTTTTTTTTCCCCTTTCATTTTTAAACTTTTGAAGCACTGTGGAACTTGCCAATTAAATCCAGAAATCATAAATAAATCTCTGAATTTTAAAGGGGTAGAAGAATCTTTGTTTAAAGCATACTTCTTTTGACTAAATTATAATTAATCATATTCATGCGTTATGAGAGTTTTTGTTTCATCTACAATATCCTTGATTGCAAGGGTGTTAGTCTAGTTTTAATAAATGAAAGACAAGAAGTTAACATCCCATAACGTGAAGGTAAGAGGACAGATAGAGGTATAGAAAATTTGAAAAAAAAAATATGTAAGTAATTTTCGAATGCCCATAGTCTGAAGTTTACATTTTTAGAACATGTTGAAAGAATTTTTTTTTTTTCATTTAGTCCACAAAACCAATAAGGATAGGTTACTTCTAGTTCCTCAATGTGCTCTCAGAAGGAGTGAACAAATACTTTTATTGAGCTTTTCTGGAAGATCAAGTCTTTAAGTCTAACTGGAATTCAATTATTCTTTATTATACGTCTGTTGATGACTATATGTGGTTATTTTATTTATTTCAAAAGCAGTGTAACTTGAGAAATTCTGTATTTCAGTGTTGAAATAGTCACTCTGCACACATATTCCACTCTCAATTACATGCGCTAACAGAGAGGAACAGTTGCATGATTGATTCAAAGAAAGAGAGATTATTCACAATTGTCTTCCGTTGTATTATATCATCTTTGCTGTGGCAGCATTGCCTTCCTCGTTTCATCTTCTTTGGCTGTTGGGTTTACATTGATTCACTGAGAGATGAAGAGGCAGCCCTGGTGGTTCCTTCTAGGTGGACAACAGCTGGAAATTTATTTCCACAAATAAACCCCAAATAATTCAATCATATAATACAAACACACGATATAATATTTTAAATTCAACCTTTCCTATAGTTAATTTCTGAAATGGTAGAAGAGGGGTCTTCGTGGGCAGGCTTTGTTCTGAATTTTGTTCTCCCAGCAGCTAAATCTTCCCCCTTTAACCCTAAGATAGAAATACTTCTTCATGGAAAGTTAGGCAGAATGACATGATAGAATAAACGATGGGCCTATTTCAGGATACCAGATGTGGTGATTAAGATGTTCAGTGGATTTTACCTGTGGATATTCCAACAAGGACTTTGATAACTTTGAATTTATATCTTGATCTGTAAAATAGGAAAAAAATTCCTCCATATTAGCTTCTCAAGGCTTTTTTAAATCGAATGAACTATTGGCTTTGTCAAATATAATCAATAATATAAGCTTAAGGAAAAACAATTACCAAAGAATATATTGTATTGCTAAGAGAACACAGGCCTGGAATAAAAACCTTTAGGTTCTATCCGCCATGCTGCTATACATGCAAGTATATGTCTAGTGGATCAATTAACATACTTCAGTTTGAACCAATAAGACTTCAGGAGTTGAAATTTAAGGAACTATATCTTCCCTTGTATTTTCCCTTATGTCTCTTAGAATCAGTGACTTTTTCTTATTCCCTACCTCACAGACATTTCAGCAATTTCTTTGATTTAAATATTGTCCCAAATTGTTCCTAATTAACAAAAAATGAATGCCATGTGAAATTCTAATTCTAAATTAGTTTCTCTAAAATATTTTGATGATATTAAACAAGGGAGAGCTTTCTTCATTAAAACCACACCCTCCTGTGTACCTAAACTTCCTTACACCTGGTACTTCTTGCTGTGCATCTAACTCTTCAGGGTCTTTATCTCCATCTCCTTTCCTGGAACCTTTTGCTCATAAGTCTTTTACCACTTGTGTCAATTCCCTTCATGAATCCACTCAACATGTGATCGTGGAATGTTCTCCACAATCGAACTTCAGCCCTGGGAACAATTAAGAGCCATTATAGGGATTTTCCTAAGCCTATGAAAGACAGACAACGATTCAGTGGAAAACGTAGAATCTTCCTCATGGACTATGACCCTGGCTTTACCAGATGTGTATCAATTAATTCGTATATTAGTAAGCACCTTCATGCTGAGCTATGGACGAGTAGAAGCATTTCCTTGCAGAGAAGCCACGGCCTCATGGTTGCTAAAAAGCTCCTTTACTTCGTGATTCTAACTTGAGGTATGCAAACTTTTATATCAAGTAATGGCGGCACACATTATACAAGAACTGTTACAGAAGAACTCTGAAAAGTGATACCCCCTCCTCGAAAGCTACACTGCCCTTGCCACCCACTATCGTCTGGAAAAGTTGAAAAAACCAATGATATTTTAAGCTAAAATTATCAAAACTTCCAGAAATTCTTGAATTCCTCTAGCCTGGCACACAGCCCTTAGCTTTTGTGGCCATCCAACCTACCTGTTCAGGGGTACATGGATCATCTCCCTGTGAATTTATGACTGGAAGACAGATACGTATGATATTTAACCTCCCATCCTAGATTCTGCTCTATTACACGTGGACATGGCAAAATAATGCAAGGGACTCATTTATTATACCAACTTTATTACTAAAAGGTCAAAGCCACCCTTCCACAACACCTTCCTACAAAGTCTTTTCATGATCTTCAAACAGAAAATTTTGTTTGCTATAAGATGCATTGTAGAAAGACTGCTCTTAAACCTGAAGACAAGTAACTTAGGACTATACTTAAAGGTACCTATCAGTCATCAAATGTGTCATTTTCAGGGTGTTAAATGCTTTAGGGCAGCTGTTGTCTCAATGGACTGTATAGCATCCTGTCATCCAACCAGACAATGAAACAGATTGTGAGAATAAAATCTTCAAAGACAACACCTATTTTTACACTCAGTAGATTCAGAGATGATGACACAGTCAAGGTCATCAACCTGAGTCAAGGTCAATCTCTTGATTCTGATAGAGAGAATGACCAAAAGGAGAGACTGAGAAGCTGTCTGCTATGACAGCAACTTCCATAAGGATTATTAAAATAGTTTGACCACATAAAAGCAGTCCATAAATTCCTACTTGTTCAAGAAAATGGTCGGTCTCAAAAAACTCTTTACCCTAACATGTAACATCCTTCCTCTTTTGACATGTACCCAAACTGCTTGCTTGTCCTAATGCATACAAACAAGCACTGCCGAATGTACATGAAAACCAACTAGAAAGTCTCCTCAGCCTTTATTAATTTGGTTTCAGACTTAGTTTGTCTTTCATAATATCAAATGGATATACAGCCAGATGTTACTGAATACTTAACACTGCTCTTTTTCTCATTTCTCATTCATATTGGAAAATTACAAGACATTGGAAGTTTCTTAGTAAAGTAAAAAGGCCTAAGAGATTTTGTGGTTAAATGGCAAATTGGAGGTAGAGCCAGAACTATGTGCTATGTGTTCTGATTAGTAGTTGAGTTTCCTTGCTTTCTGACACCGAAAGTATTTGTTCTGGATCTACTTGGTCTTCTCTCAATCCATATGTATTTTTAGACTCCTGCTTATTTTGGGAAATACAGAAAATAAAATACAAATTGATCTGTAGTTCCCTCATTGGACCAGGTTTAATAATTCATAAGGTCAGATGTAAGAAATTACTTTAGGAAAGATAAGGGCTGAGGAAAAGATCAAGAAGTATTGGAGAATGTGAAAAGTTGCTCTGTAAAGTCAATCAAGTTACCTTAAGACTTTAGAGAAGTGATTTTTGAAACTTTTAGGATCAAAGTTCAAAATCTAACAAAAGATAAGAACTCCTCCCCAGTAAAACGGAAACAAATGTATATTGTATATTGGTGAATGGTATGTGGTACACATACGCACACATACAAACGCATACACAGAGTGCTAAAGTTTTTTTTTTTTTTTTGAGACAGAGTCTCGCTCTGTTGCCTGGGCTAGAGTGCCGTGGCGTCAGCCTAGCTCACAGCAACCTCAAACTCCTGGGCTCAAGCAATGCTTTTGCCTCAACTTCCTGAGTGCTAAAGTTTTGCACTTGACAGTATAGTTCAAATAAACGTAATATTTTTGAAGTGCTTGAAGCTTAAGTTTAAGAGAAGTTATAAAAGATTATAAAGAGGTCATACATACCTCTCCCCAGCTTCCCTTAGTATAGCACATCTTAGAAAACCATTGCAAAATGCAATGGAAATTAGAATTGGTATCATACTATTAATTAAACTACAGGGCTTGATATTATTGAATTTTACCAGTTTTTCCTCTAATGTTGTTTTTCTGGTTCAAGGGTCTATCTAAGCTTCCATATTATATTTATCAATATTTTTCCTTTGTCTCCAATCTGTAACAGTTCATCCGCCTTGTTTTGTTTTTAGTGATCTTAACACTTTTAAGAGTACCAAGCAGTTATGTTATAGACCATCTCTCAAATTGTATTTAACTGATGTTTTATTATGATTGGAATGAGATTGTATGTTTTTAGCAACAAAACCCCAGAAATTATGCTGTGTCCTTTTCAGTACCGCATATCAAGAAATTCATGATGTTAATAATAAACCGATGATGTTAATTTTAGTCACTTGATTCAGGTCGAGTCTTTTGGATTTCTGTATTATGAAGTTATCTTTCTCACTTTAGTTAAGACATTGGGATATATACTTTGAAGATGTGTATATTCTTTCACCTTAAACTTTTGCCCATTAATTTGAGACTTCAGTAAAACTTATCTGTAATCATTTTTACTGTGATTTATGTCCAACAGTAATTTCCTATGTCCCTCTTTCCTTT
>NW_012155951.1:2968765-2971806 GCF_000956105.1 Propithecus coquereli | reverse complement strand
GAATTGTAATAATAACAACAGCAAAGGCCGGGTGCGGTGGCTCATGCCTGTAATCCTAGAACTCTGGGAGGCCGAGGCCGGTGGATTGCTCAAGGTCAGGAGTTCGAGACCAGCCTGAGCAAGAGTGAGACCCTGTCTCTACTAAAAATAGAAAGAAATTAGCTGGACAACTAAAAATATATATATGTAGAAAAAATTAGCCGGGCATGCTGGCACATGCGTATAGTCCTAGCTACTTGGGAGGCTGAGGCAGAAGGATTGCTTGAGCCCAGGAGTTTGATGTTGTTGTGAGCTAGGCTGACGCCATGACACTCTAGCCCTGGCAACAGAGTGAGACTCTGTCCCCCCCCCAAAAAAATGACCATTTTTTTGAAGAAAGGTATATAATGAGATTATGCAAATAAATAAAAAGATCAAATGTAATTATACTAAAAGTAAAATTCGAATTTAAAAAAGTTAAAATTTTCATATGACCTTTGACATAGTAACTGATATGTCACCTTAGACAATCAATGCCCGCCTTACCTGTGATGACAGCAAGCCCAGAAATCCAAGATTTAAGAAGGTAAGGTCATTATTGATAAATGATATAAGAGTTCTCATATCTTACCTTGCAAAAATACGGATAGGTCTGTGTCAAAGAATACCAGTGAGGTCCTTTGAACAAAGTGCTCAAATATATCCGAAATGTATACAGGTATCTGTGGACTTCTTGTCTGCAGAGAAATCCACAAAAAGAAATGCTTTCCTAAGACAACTCCAGTAGAATTCTACCTCCAATATATTCTTCTAATAAAACATCTTTTTCAAAAGGAAATGGATATTTTTCTCCTAGGGTATTGGCCGTGGTGACTAAAGCATTTGAATAGAAAACATCTTAGCTCACCATAGTTTTATACTATCATAAAACTGCAGACAAATGAAATACTGGACATTTTCTTCATGATTTGCTTTGAAAAAATTGAACCAAATAACACGTTCTATGGAGAGCAAGATATCATCTGACAGAAGCCTTGCTTACATTGTCTTCTGCTTTGAGCCATACACCAGCTTGATAATTTTCAATCTCCATACTTTTTTCAAGATTATTCCAATTTTGTATGGCTCCTTTTCTTGCCTGTATTATTAGCAATCTAAGATTTTGCTTGTTTTGGTATAAATTCAAGTTTGTGTAAGTAAAGATTTTACAAGTTAAGATTCACTCCTCACCATCCCCCCTACACACACATCTAGTATATTGTAAGGATGGAAAGAAGCACATTTATTAGCTTCATCCTTCCTATGGTATGAATGTTGCATCACAGGAAGTACTGTTATTCTGGTATCTCATTGGATACAATGTTGAAAGCAAAACTAAATGATTCATAAATGTCAACATGTGCTCCTTTTTTCGGACATTTTATAACTTCAGCTGGGCCAGTGTAAACCATGGCTCACATCCATGATCAAAATATTTCCACCTTCCCAATAACTAACCCTGCCAGTGTGATTTGGTGGTGACAATTAGCACAGACATGCTCTAGCCTTCTGTGATGTGAAACAACACTTTAATAACATGATTTGAACGTAGTTCGATATTTTCTCCATTTGAATTTTCAAAAAAATAACATATCAAAGAAAAATGTGGTTCCGTGTGTGTATGTGCATGTGGGTTAAATTTTTGTTTGTTTTCTGAATCACCCAAACATGCTAATGTCCTTAGTTAAGAAAAGCCCCCGTTTTGAAAACGGGACTTTCCTTATGTAATAACATGATCGTGACATGCAGAAGAATTAATCTTATAAATCAACAAGTATTTCCTAAAGAACATTTGTGTCCCTTCTTGGACTTTGTGCTACAAAGGATACAAAAGACAAATTCTTCTCCTCCAGATGCATACATCTATCTATATAGATGTAATTTGAGATCTTGTTTTACAATAAGTATCTTGCAAATTTATAATTGTTAGCTTACATATAGAATGTTGTCAGTAGATGTTTGATGTGTGACCCTTTGATTATGATTAAGAAGACCTCAGAGAGAAGTAATGGGTAAATTGAATTTAAAGGAGAGAGGAGTTCCACAGAGAGGAACAAATACAAGGAAGGTAGGAGACAAAGTGAGAACTTGGGTGTGTTTTGGGCTCCCTGAGTGTTTTGCATGGAGGGAGAGGGGAAGAGAAGGATAAGTACATCTTGATGCAACAGAAGGGCAGAGTGTCAGGAGGCGAAAAGAAAGCAAACAGTTTCACTCAAACAAAATCACTTTTCAGAGATACTGGAAATATTTCACTACATTTCACTGTGTCTTCAAACATGTCTCTTGCTTCACTGGTGTGAAGTAACTGGGAGAAAAATGCAGTTTAAATACATTACAGTGTTTCAGAATGTTTGTTCTGAAATTAATCCACAAATAACCCCAATATGTTCTTTTCCCCATGGCTTATGTTTGTGCTTTACTCTCATGAGAGAGTGGCATCCCAAATCAGGGATTTAAAGGGAGGTCTTGAATTTTCTTGCTGTGATCCACATCTCCACCTTCCTTACTGAGTTGATAAAATGATAAGGTTACTAATTCAGGTACCTTTCTAGTCTTTATAAAGCTCTGCATCTAAGCTCATTGTCCAAGCACATAAAATGTCTTAAATTCTTCATGTTACGCACTGCAGAAGGTTTTAAAACAGCCAGTGTAAAGGTTTGCAGAGGAGGAGGTACCTTTTTATGGCTGTACTGATTTAGTTGAAACTGGAGACACAAAAGGCTTTGAAATGCTACAAGCTTTCCTGAAAGGAAAAACATTAAACACCCTCTACCTTTACTCCCTCTCATAATGTAGATAAAAAATAATTTCCGGAGTTTAATCATGATCCCCTTAGGAACTTTGAGAACCATAAAACATTTTTGTTTTGCTGCAACAAAATAGCATTGTATCCTCCTCCTTCCAGCAGAGCAAACTTCCCAATACCCACACAGTATCTCCCCCCATCAACAAGTTTAGAGATCTAATGTATCACTCAGTACTTGCTGTTACTCCTTAAATAATATGATAGGACTATTCTTTGA
>NW_012155951.1:2965129-2968715 GCF_000956105.1 Propithecus coquereli | reverse complement strand
TAAGATTTTGCTTGTTTTGGTATAAATTCAAGTTTGTGTAAGTAAAGATTTTACAAGTTAAGATTCACTCCTCACCATCCCCCCTACACACACATCTAGTATATTGTAAGGATGGAAAGAAGCACATTTATTAGCTTCATCCTTCCTATGGTATGAATGTTGCATCACAGGAAGTACTGTTATTCTGGTATCTCATTGGATACAATGTTGAAAGCAAAACTAAATGATTCATAAATGTCAACATGTGCTCCTTTTTTCGGACATTTTATAACTTCAGCTGGGCCAGTGTAAACCATGGCTCACATCCATGATCAAAATATTTCCACCTTCCCAATAACTAACCCTGCCAGTGTGATTTGGTGGTGACAATTAGCACAGACATGCTCTAGCCTTCTGTGATGTGAAACAACACTTTAATAACATGATTTGAACGTAGTTCGATATTTTCTCCATTTGAATTTTCAAAAAAATAACATATCAAAGAAAAATGTGGTTCCGTGTGTGTATGTGCATGTGGGTTAAATTTTTGTTTGTTTTCTGAATCACCCAAACATGCTAATGTCCTTAGTTAAGAAAAGCCCCCGTTTTGAAAACGGGACTTTCCTTATGTAATAACATGATCGTGACATGCAGAAGAATTAATCTTATAAATCAACAAGTATTTCCTAAAGAACATTTGTGTCCCTTCTTGGACTTTGTGCTACAAAGGATACAAAAGACAAATTCTTCTCCTCCAGATGCATACATCTATCTATATAGATGTAATTTGAGATCTTGTTTTACAATAAGTATCTTGCAAATTTATAATTGTTAGCTTACATATAGAATGTTGTCAGTAGATGTTTGATGTGTGACCCTTTGATTATGATTAAGAAGACCTCAGAGAGAAGTAATGGGTAAATTGAATTTAAAGGAGAGAGGAGTTCCACAGAGAGGAACAAATACAAGGAAGGTAGGAGACAAAGTGAGAACTTGGGTGTGTTTTGGGCTCCCTGAGTGTTTTGCATGGAGGGAGAGGGGAAGAGAAGGATAAGTACATCTTGATGCAACAGAAGGGCAGAGTGTCAGGAGGCGAAAAGAAAGCAAACAGTTTCACTCAAACAAAATCACTTTTCAGAGATACTGGAAATATTTCACTACATTTCACTGTGTCTTCAAACATGTCTCTTGCTTCACTGGTGTGAAGTAACTGGGAGAAAAATGCAGTTTAAATACATTACAGTGTTTCAGAATGTTTGTTCTGAAATTAATCCACAAATAACCCCAATATGTTCTTTTCCCCATGGCTTATGTTTGTGCTTTACTCTCATGAGAGAGTGGCATCCCAAATCAGGGATTTAAAGGGAGGTCTTGAATTTTCTTGCTGTGATCCACATCTCCACCTTCCTTACTGAGTTGATAAAATGATAAGGTTACTAATTCAGGTACCTTTCTAGTCTTTATAAAGCTCTGCATCTAAGCTCATTGTCCAAGCACATAAAATGTCTTAAATTCTTCATGTTACGCACTGCAGAAGGTTTTAAAACAGCCAGTGTAAAGGTTTGCAGAGGAGGAGGTACCTTTTTATGGCTGTACTGATTTAGTTGAAACTGGAGACACAAAAGGCTTTGAAATGCTACAAGCTTTCCTGAAAGGAAAAACATTAAACACCCTCTACCTTTACTCCCTCTCATAATGTAGATAAAAAATAATTTCCGGAGTTTAATCATGATCCCCTTAGGAACTTTGAGAACCATAAAACATTTTTGTTTTGCTGCAACAAAATAGCATTGCATCCTCCTCCTTCCAGCAGAGCAAACTTCCCAATACCCACACAGTATCTCCCCCCATCAACAAGTTTAGAGATCTAATGTATCACTCAGTACTTGCTGTTACTCCTTAAATAATATGATAGGACTATTCTTTGATTGATATACCAAAGGTTTTAAAATATATTTGTTGCACACGAGAAGGTAAGTGTGCCAGGTGAGATTAATATGCATAAGATATTGCCGGCTGCCCACTCCCCATCCCGGGGAATATACATGCAAATCACTTTAGCTGCTGGTGGTACAAGGTGCTGAATCATCTCTGTCCAGGGGCAAAGTCACTGCTTTATATTATTTAGCTCTGTCCCTTCCTCGGGATACCCTAATAGTGGACAAAGTGGGAGAGATAATACTATCAGATGCAAAAATGAAACATACTGAGGGATGGATTCAGACCCTTAAATCTTCAACAGTTCATGAAAATGAATGTCATCTTCAACTTTGGCTCTTTGGAAAGTTAAATAAATAACCTTTTCAAGGAAGTCATTAAAATAAAGGTGTTTATATTTCTCTTCCCCAGCTGTTTGGCAATGAATGTTAGAAAGTAAAATGAGTAAATCTGTGCCTTTTAGGCCGCTGTGGAACATGGTTGCATTTGCTGTAATATCTTTCTTACACATTCTATTCTGAAAAGTCAGAGCAACGCTGCACCTTAAATATTATTAGATTACATAGCGTGTATGTATGTATATGTACATTTGTGTGTAAGTGAGTGTGTATGAAGTTGGAAAAGATCTTCTCTTTTTTCACCCAAAGATGTCACTGGATGAAGAAGAGATAACTGGAGTCCAAGACTCAGATATTTCAGAAAGCAAGAGGCAGGGGAAAGATATTGATCAATGGTAAGATAAGACAGGAATGAATTGCTACTCTGTGCTGCTTAAGAACAGGAAAAATGGCACAATGGCTCAGACCCGATGTCCACTCAGGAAAGGATTTTATATCTGAAAAGGTCCGATATTATATTTTCTCTGAAATTATTCTCTGAAGTCAATATTAGAGACAAATACCAGACATGTGGTATGTGTTTTTGAGCTTTTATTCATAGTATTGTATGACTCCATTAACTTTTATTAACTATTTCTGCACTCACTTACATTTTCAGTGTGTTTATTAAATTTATGTCACCTAAATACACATTTCTGACTGTGGCACACACTACACTTTCCAAATATTAATAATTCCTATTATGTGTGTTAAAACTTATTTTTTTCCCTCTGCCAAGCTTTGAGAAGAACATAGGCCTAGACATCCAGAAGCTGATACATAAATCCCCATTAATGTCATTGAACTAGCCAAACTCTGTATCTTCCCAATCCCAGCTATTAGAGATGCTCCATCTTAAAATACAAAATAAATTGATAGTTTAGTCAGGGTGTGGTTATAGTGTTACCTTTCTCTTTATCAATGCCTTCATCCAAATGGGGTTTCCATTTGTGATAGACAAGTCCCTTTATTCACATATATTACAAATGTACATTGAACACATGCTAGGTGTCACTCATTGTGCTGAACTCTAGGGACACATGCATGAAAACCACAAACTCTCCTCTTTAAAGGAACTCACTGAGTAGTGAAGAAAAAAATCATGATTAAATATAGTTATTAACAATCAGTAGTAGTGTGTATACAATGCCAGGTAATCACTAGGGCTCTTTGGGCCTCAGTTTTATTATCCTTGGCACTGTCAAATGTATTGAGTGAGAGTTTATAAGTGTGTGTGAGAAAATGGGGATGGTGAAGTAGAAATTAAGTGGCATCGAAATGCCTGTGTAGTC
>NW_012155951.1:2958136-2963679 GCF_000956105.1 Propithecus coquereli | reverse complement strand
TTCTACATTTAGTGTAATGCTGTTTTCCACATCCACTGAGGCAGATAGATTCTCTTTAAAATATATTTTTTGTGCATTTTTTATTTTAAAATTTTTAATTGACAAGTATAATTGTACATATTCATGGGGTACATAGTGATGTTTCAATACATACAATGTATAGTCATCAGATCAGAGTAATTAGCATATCCATCATCTCAAACATTTCTCTTTACTTTGTGTTGGGAGCATTCAATATCCGCCTTCTAGCTACTTGAAACTATATAATATATTATTGTTAACTGTACTCATCTTACAGTGATATAGAACACTAGAACTTACTCCTCCTACTACCTGTAGTTTTGTATCATTTAACAAATCTCTCCCTATCCCTTCCTTCCCCCTACACTTCCCAGCCTCTAGTGTCCTCTGTTCTACTTTTTACTTCTATGAGATCATCTTTTTTTAAATTCCACATATCAGTGAGAACATGTGGTGTTTTACTTTCTGTTCCTGGCTTATTTCACTTAACATAAGGTCCTCCAGTTCTGTCCATGTTGCCGTGAATAAAAGGATCTCATTCTTTTTTATGACTGAATACTATTCCATGGTGTATATACACCACATTTTCTTTACCTATTTATCTGTCGTTGGACACCGAGGTTGATCCCGTATCTTGGCTATTGTGGATAGTGCTGCAATAAACATGGGGGTATAGATGTCACTTCAATACAGTGATTTCCTTTCCTTTGGATAAATTCCCAGTGAGGGGATTGCTGGATCATATGGTAGTTCTGTTTGTAGTTTTTGAGGAACTTCTATACTGTTCTCCATAGGAAATGTACTAGTTTACGTTCCCACCAACAGTGTATAAGAGTTCCCTTTTTTCTATATCCTTTCCAGCATCTGTTATTTTTTTGTTTTTTTGATAATAACCATCCTAACTGAGGTGAAAGGATACCTCATTGTGGTTTTGATTTGTGTTTCCCTGATGATTAGCGATGTTGAGATTTTTTTCATGTATTTTTTGGCCATTTGTATGTCTTCTTTTGAGAAATGTCTGTTCAGATCATTTGCCCCTTAATTGGGTTGTTGTTCTTGTTGTGTTTGTTTTTTTTTTTTTTTGCTGTTGAGATGTTTCAGTTTGTATATTCTGGGTATTAATTCCCTGTTGGATGAGTAGTTTGCACATATTTTATTCCATTCTTTAGGTTGTCTTTTCATTCTGTTGATTATTTTCCTTGCTGTGCAGAAGCTTTTTAGTTTGATGTAATCTCATTTGTTTATATTTGCTATTGCTGCATGTGCTTTTGAGGTATTTTTTCCCTCTTAAAAATTTTAATAGAATTAGGGGATACAAATTGCATTCTGGTACTGGTATGTATTTTAATTTTTACTAAGAATAGGTGTGTGGGGGGGGTGCTACCAGGGTGACTGTGTTTTTACAATGTGTGAATTGTACATGCAGAAACAATATATTATTTTCTAATTTTAAAAATAACTCATTGTTCTTTTTCTTATTATAAAAAAAATAGATGTTCCTGACACACAGAAAAATTCAGGCAAACAAAAAGTGAAGAAAATAAAAAGATTTATTTTCTAATTCCACAGTTCCACCCACTCAGAAATAATCACTGTTAATTCTTTGGAATAAATCCTTTTAAACCTTCTGTGTGTCCAGATGTATATTTATCTTTTAATAGAAGTGGAATCCTGCTTTGCTGACTTTCCACTTACCTGTAGGGATCAATATTTAGGGAGAATAACTTTTTTTCAAAAGTAATGCTTGCTTATTCAAAAATTCCAACAGTATGCAAGTGCACAGAGGAGCTTACCTCTATCCATTTCTTTGTGGTCCCCCTTTCCTCCATTCCCTCCATCCCACTGTTAGCAGTTTAGTGGGATTCAGTCTTTACAAAGGGTATTTGACTGAAGTACGGGAGTGGTGCCAGAGCCCAGGGTGGTTCCCTCAGGATCCTTACCATCCCTGTCCCTCAGGAACCAAACGCCAACAGCGTGGCCTGGAACACCCAGTGTGAGGACATGCTCTGCTTCTCGGGAGGAGGATACCTCAACATCAAAGCTAGCACCTTCCCCGTGCACCAGCAGAAGCTGCAGGGCTTTGTGGTCGGCTACAACGGCTCCAAGATCTTTTGCCTCCACGTCTTCTCCATGTCAGCCGTGGAGGTGCCACAGGTAACCCAGAGACCTGTTTACTCTCAGAAGTGGCGGGGCAAACAAGAACAGGAAAACTGGGCCCCTTGCTGGTACACTGGGGAGGAGGCAGCGAGGAAGAGGGAGGAGAGAGGAGTGGCAGAGGTGATATTGTGGAAGGCAGGACTTGGAACCTGAAGGCCTGTCTCCACCCCATGGAACCTGTGTCTTTGGGCAAACAGCTAATCCTCACTGAGCCTCCCTTTCTTTCTGATCACCTTTCCTCGGTAAGGACAGGGAGGGATATGCAGTGTTGTCAGCAGACTGTGTTTTACTGAGAGCCATGCATGGCACAGAGAAGAGCAAGCCAGCAAAGCTGGGAGTCCAGCAGGGTGTACACACGAGTGCATGTGTGGTGGTGGTGTGTGTGTGCATGTGTGCACACTTGAGAGAGGGAGGGTAGAGGATAGAGGAAACGAGTGGGGTGGCGTGTGGGGACTAAGGTCTATGAGCCAAAAAGGGAGCATAGAACTCTGCACTAGTCTCCTGAACTAGGAGACAGAACAGAAATGGGAGGCTGGAGTATGGAGCCACAGAGAGGACAGACACAGACAGGAGAGCAGAGATGGACAACCCAAGTTGGGGCTGGCCTGATCATACCTGTCCCAGGTGCCTGCCTGCCCCCGGAGTGAGTGGTGTTTACTGTAGAACTGTCATAAAACAGGGACAAGCACCTAGGAGAAACTTTAGCACTCAGAGTCCCATCCTCAGGAAAGCATCACTCTTAAACATATATACATCCACCCAGACCTTTTCTATACATATATATGATATATGTATAATATATAATTAACTATGAGAAAAGTTAAATAAGAAAATATTCACAGCTGGCTCATAATTCTTATCTTCACTTTTTGGAAAAACAAGTCTGAGTTCATCTTTGATTTCCATTTGGGTAGTAATGCTACTTTTTTATATGAGGAATGACATATTAATTTTGCCTATTAATTATCTTCTTGGATCTTTCACTCAAACATTTCACAATTCTTTCTCATTTAAAAAATAATTATGAATAATCTTCTATTTCTTGGATATTCTTTTTGGAACTATGGATACAGTTGTGATGGAGACAAAGTTTTTAGGTTTTGCGGAATTTACATTCTAGTAAAGGAGTTTCAAATGAAAAGTGAAAATCAATAAATTACTAGAAACAAGGACAAACTATTAAACAGATATAAGTTCAAAATCAGGTTTTGGAAACAATCAAGAAAAAATAAACCAGTTAATCTTGGAGAAATAGACATAAAATTCAAATAAGAACAATGGAAACTAAAAATAAGAGATGCACAAAAATAAATAGAAGACTGACAAATTAAAATACATAACATTGAAAACAATAAGACAATATATTTGATAATGTTAAGAAAATGTATGATATCTTTGGAATCAGGATGTGTCTTATAATCAACTTATTTGGCATTAGCCTAATAGCAGTAATAGTTGTCATTGTTTTCCACACGAGCAAACTTATCTATTATTCTTTGAGGCATGAATATAATACTGCAATTTCTAATCTTATTATTCAACTAACTGTTTAAGAAAATTTAAGAAAAAAATATGTCTTGGTTGTTCTCTTAAAACTTCCCATTGACACTTGTTAGAAGACGAAATAAAAGCCAGCATCCACAAAAAACAATGGTGATCTAGCACCTCTTGTATTATCCTGGATAGAGCTGGAGCCCCTTCTACTAAGTGAAGTATCCCAAGAATGGAAAAACAAGCACCACATGTAGTCACTATCAAATTGGTATTAATTGATCAACACTTAAGTGAACATGTAGTAGTAACATTCATCGGATGTCAGGCAGGTGGGAGCGGGGAGGAGGGGGTGGATATATTCACACCTAATGGATGCAGTGCGCACCATCTGGGGGATGGACATGCTTTGAAGCCTGACTCTGGTGGGGCAAAGGCAATATATGTAACCTAAACATTTGTACCCCCATAATATGCTGAAATAAAAAAAAAGGCAGCATCAAAATTAACAGCATGTGTATTAGTCATTTAGAAATAAAACCTGGGGAAAACAGGAGAGGCTCTTTACATAGAAATACTGCATCATTAACATTTTTAGATGTCCAGAGGATGATATTGTACAGTTAAAATAAATACATAGATACTTTAGGGTCAGAAGTGGTTTAAAAGCATTAGAGTTTGAATACGAAAATGTTTTAGGAATCATGAAATCAGTTTATATACATTTGTATATGCAAAAAAGACATTAGATATATATCTACATCTACATAAGTACAATAAACAATTCTACCAAATGGACAATGAGATTTTAGCAATTTTTTTTTTTTTTAAATGTGTAATAGATGAATTGCCAGTGACTTTTTTTCCCCTTAGGAGATACCTTAAATAATGATGTATATTGACATTGGTGGCAAACTCAGGTTTAATAAAATTCAAGAAGTATAACATCTGCCTGTGGTTTGAATGTGTTTCCCAAAGTTCATGTGTTGGAAACTTAATCACAAAAACAAAAGTGTTGAGAAGTGGGACTTTTAAGAGGTGATTAGATCATGAAGTTTCTGCCCTCATGAATGGCTTGTCATTATCCAAGTAGTATACACACACATATATATATACATACACACACATACATATATACATACACACACACACATATATACATATACACACACAAACATATTAATTTAAACAACATTTAGTAAATGGGTTGGATAGGTGATGGCAAATTTTGCTGAGATAGGTGTTAAAAAGAAAAAACCTGTAGAATAGATACAAAACTCCTAATTAAAATATTGTCAAATAAATTAATCCTTCTAGATAATATAAAATGACCAAAGAGAATTTAATCTCAACAAGCAAAAAGGGATTCTATTAGTGTACTTTATCATTTTAGTATGCCTAAAGGGGGAAAAACCATATTATCTTCTAAAGACATTTGATAAAATTTACATATATCCCCCCAAAATTTTGAGAATAATATATCTGTTTCAAACCACTATATTTAATAAGGAAATATTACAGCCCTTACCATTAATAAATAAGAATAAGAAAACATCTGCTTATAACATTTAAATAACATTTTATGTATATCCAATTATTTGGATGGTGAGGAGTTGATGCACATTATTATTTTCAGATTATATGATATTATAACTTAAAACCCCAAGAGAATAAAAACCTTCATTTGAACAAATAAAGATGTTGGTTGTTTCTTCATGAAATAAAGATAACATCTCTATATAACAGCAATTTGTTAGACAATTCCATGAAAAATGTCCCCAATCACAACTGAAATAGAAAATATAACCTCTTGATGGGAATTTTGCCCTATTTGATTTTTAAGTTTATACAAACTTTTCACAAGGACTGAAAAT
>NW_012155951.1:2951267-2958086 GCF_000956105.1 Propithecus coquereli | reverse complement strand
CTTAAAATACAAAATAAATTGATAGTTTAGTCAGGGTGTGGTTATAGTGTTACCTTTCTCTTTATCAATGCCTTCATCCAAATGGGGTTTCCATTTGTGATAGACAAGTCCCTTTATTCACATATATTACAAATGTACATTGAACACATGCTAGGTGTCACTCATTGTGCTGAACTCTAGGGACACATGCATGAAAACCACAAACTCTCCTCTTTAAAGGAACTCACTGAGTAGTGAAGAAAAAAATCATGATTAAATATAGTTATTAACAATCAGTAGTAGTGTGTATACAATGCCAGGTAATCACTAGGGCTCTTTGGGCCTCAGTTTTATTATCCTTGGCACTGTCAAATGTATTGAGTGAGAGTTTATAAGTGTGTGTGAGAAAATGGGGATGGTGAAGTAGAAATTAAGTGGCATCGAAATGCCTGTGTAGTCACAGCACATTGACGATCATGCCCATAGAAATCTATGGCCAGGCTAATTAGCCACAATGTACCTAGATCTGCAAATCTAAAGTCCATACATTTTTTTTCTCCACTTTTCACTGGCATTATATTTTAATAATGACGGTCCACGGGGAATTAAGTCCAGAGATGGCAGCACATTAATGCACATTTTCCTTCCCATCTGATTTTCTTCCCCATCTAATTTACCCCTATATTTCAATAAAGAGAGAGAGAGAGAGAGAGAGAGAGAGAGAGAGAGAATGAAAGAATGGATGATAACAGAACATTCTTCATGTTACTAAAAAGCGGAAGATTCTACTTTCTGAAAATAACTGGAATATTTGCTGCTAAGCAATATGATTTTGGGTAAGTTGGTTTCATTTTATAAATGAATTTATAATTCTGATAATATCCTAAAATATAATTGGAATCACTATTATCATTCATGTATAAAAACCAACCATTTTGTAGATGAGTAATTCATCCATGTAGATGTCTACAAAGTTTCAGAAACACAGCATACATGTAACAAAACTTCTGCTTCCCAAACCCCTCAAATGCTTATCTGCATCTCAACAAGTGGCACCTCATTCAGGTGAACCCCTATTACCACCACCACCCACTTCTGCATCTAAGTAAAAACAGATAATGTAGGCTCGTTTTTCCTTTTATACATCCTGAATCTGTTCACTTCTCACTAACTGCACTGACTGCATAGCTACTTTCCTAATACAAGACTCCATCATCTCCCTCTGTCCCTCCTGAACAACTGTATTAACCTCCTAACGGGTCTCTTGGCTTTCATTCTTCATTCCCTTAGTCTCTGTTCTTAATGCAGTGGCTAGAGTAATCCTTTTAAAATGTGCATCAGATCATTTCAAAGCCCTTCCTAAAAATTGCCATGGTTTCCTGGAACAGTTAATGTAAAATCCAAACTCTGAATGATTGTCTACAAGGTCCAGCAGGATCTGATCCTGCCCACCCACCGACCTCGTCTCCCAGCCTCTCTGCCACGCTCTCTCTGCCTGGGCAATGCCGGCTTTCCAGCTGATTGATTCTCCGTCAAACCAAGCTTTGTCCTGCTTCGCCACCTTTGCTCTTACCTCTGGTTAGCAGGCTTAACTCCAAAATTCCTGCAGGGTTTATTTTCTCACTGTTTTCATATCTCTGTTGAATTGTCACCTCCTTATCAAAGGTCCTCTGATCAGTTTCTTAAGAATAATCCTTCTGTGATACTCAACCTCCTTATCTTGATTTGTTTCTGTTACATAGACGTGTTCACTGCTTAACATATTATATAATTATGTATCATTGTTTCAGCTGTTGTTTTGCTTCCAATTAGACCAGAACATAAATTATGTGATGACAACATTTTCCCCACAGTCCAGAATTTTCCAACACATAGCACATGCTCAATAAATATTTGTCCTGCAGCTGAATGAATGAATAGATTTGAACATACATATACACAAACTAGAATGTGATTGAATGTAATGAAAGGCTCTGATCGAGTCAGAAGACCAGGATTCTAGTTCTCACCTGTGCCTATCTAGACTGGTGAAATACTGCTTACTTCATTAATGCAGTTCCCAACCCCACATCAGTACATAGCACAGGTTTCATGGGCTACAGCACTGTGGGGATAATTACAGACTCTAAAAATAGTTTCAACACACCATTCCAGAAAGCCCCTCATAGAACCAACCCATGGTCATCTTAGCATTTTTCACTTGTCCCACTCTGATGCACAGAGCGACTGCAACATGGAAACACCCACCAAAGTGGAGATCACTTATCCAGTACCCTAGTGAGAGGACTGAGTTTCCCAGGGCTATAGGCACAAATGTTGCTGCACCATGTACTGAGAATATGTCAAAAGCAATTGAGTGAAGTACATCTTTGTAATTATCCGTACTCTACTATGATAGCCTATTTACCCCAAGATTCTGAGAATCTGAGAAACAGATACATATTCATGTCCTCACTTTCCCATACCAATATTATTCCCTTGTTTCTCTTTCTATGAGAGAGTGAGTCCAAAGTTGCTCACTACACCATGCATTTGACAAAAACCTAAAACCCAGGGTGTGCATAACTGAGACTCAAGCTGAGAGCACTGCTGAAAGCAGGTGGTTGCCGTCTAGGTCTCTCAAAACTTTCATAACTTATAATGGAACAAAGCTAGTCTGCTTCATTTCTCTGCCATTCTAATTCCTTAAAGAGAGTTTACTTAGTTTCATATTTGCATTGCTAATAACCCTCCCTCAAAGTGTGTTAATGTAGGAGATTTTCGATGTTTCTATTTTTCCCCCGTGCTACCATCCTTTGCAAAAAGGCTAACATTGTTATTATTTTTTATTAATGATTGATACATAATCATTGTTCAGGAGGCTAACTTTTTAATATAGGTTTTCATGCTTACCTAATGTTTTTCTTTCTAAGAATGCCTTTAAAAATCCAAGGGTTTTGAGATGGTTCCTACTTATTTATTTGATTATAAAAGAATATGTTTTGGCAGGTGTGGCGATAAACTTACTAGAAGCCACCGGAGGCAACCACCTGCTTATTTCTAATGTTTGCTTCTCTTCCATCCTGCCTGGAGAAAGAACATTCTTCCAGAGGAAAACTGGAGGTTTCTGTCAATCAAGATGTCAAAAGAACCTGCACGGCTGGGGGCATCGCTCTCATCTCCCTTTGCCAGCTGGTCAGGGCCTTCCCCTCAACTTGCTTGGAGGCCTTGGAAGTTCAAGAGTACATACTAGTCACCACTTCCCTCCCAACAAGTACAAAGAAAAATGCATAATGTATGATAATGGTCAAACTAGTAAGAATTAAAGTAAATGGTGTGATATAAAAAGGGTTTCAAACAGGATTAATAATTCTGCAATTTGTTATACCAAGTCAATTCTTTCCACTTGCAGAGCAAAGTTGCCCAGTGGGTTTATTGGTTCACTCATTATTAGGTATATATCACTTTTATTGTTTTACATTTTTATAGTTTATTAAAAAAAAAGACATTATTCATGAATAAAACATTTTGGCTTCAGGCTGCCGTACACTGAGGTTGGTCAGAGAGATTATACCATCCCTGATTTAAAATAATAAGCAACATACAAAGTAGAAATTGCATATAATGAGATAGTATAGCAGCTTATAGGGGGAGTCTCCCAAAGTACAAAGAGAAGTGTGCATTTCAGGTGGCTCTCACAGCATGAGTCCCTGTCTTTTCTTCATCCACTTCTTGGACAAGACATCCTCTGATGTAGTTTCTATTCCTTTCTTCTAGATCCTTTAGTGACCATCTTCCCCATGGTCCATGCTGCATTCTTGCAGCTTTTCCCCATCTCATCTTTGTCACACATGGTGATGGTGCCTCTGAGGTACAGCACACCTGCTGCTGTGAATGAAGTGAAGACACATAGGTGAATGGACATAGTTAATGTTAATTTTTAAACTCACTCCACACATTTGCATGTTTATAACTAAGCAAAATCAAGAGTCAATCAAAACTCTATGAGTACTGTTTCTTTGTGTTCAGGTATTAATTTGGTTGACATATATGATATGTGTGTCCTGTTCCAGTGCTGAAGATGGCATTGGGAAGAAGTCCTCAATGTTGTCTAGAGAGTTACTGTGGCTATTTCAGAAGAAAGAGACCAGTGCATAGTCAGGCCAATTTGGCAAGAGCTGTTTGTTGGTTTTGCACCAGGAGTTACGCTCATCATATGGTTTCAGTTCAGAGCTGTCCACTACTGTAATGATGATTTTTGTAAAGGTATAAGTTAATCATTGGAGGAGAACAGAAAAAAAATGTGAAGCTGAAGATGTTTTCGCAACCTGCCGACTTCCATGCTTGACACCTATGATTTTTATTGAGTCATTTTTCTATCACTGCCATGAAGATAAAACATTTCCTTAAGAAAAAATACCAATAAAACTTGATGAATTTATCTTTTTGCCATGATGTGATGAATTTAACTCACATATTTCACATGGCAGAAATCAGGTAAGAGGAGACACCAATGACTATAATTGTTTTTTTTAATTTCAGAATATTACAGGGGTACAAATGTTTAGTTAATATATATTGCCTTTGCCCTGCCCGAGTCAGAGCTACAAGTGTGTCCATTCCCCAGATGGTGCACACTGTACCCATTAGGTGTGAATATCCCCATTCCCATCTTTCCCCTCCCACCTGCCCGACATTTGATGAATGTTACTACTTTTCAAAGTGATGATTTTCCTCAGATATATCCTTAATCTATATATCTCTAATTCTGCAATTATTTTAACTTTTCAACATGGTTAATTGCCAAAGTTTGAATTTATGTTGATAAACGATAAAACCAAAAAGAAGTATGCATTCAAAATTAAAAAACGAATTACATTAACACTTGAAGTACCGTAACTAGCTTGTCATTTCATCTCATCTGTACCAATTCTTTAATTTAAGTGAAGAGATAGTTTTTTTTTTTATAATTTTTGATTAGTATTTTATCTAATTATCTACTCTCGAACATGGCTTTTTGTTTTTGTTGTTATTGGAAATAAGGTAACATATATGAAAATCTTTGGTAGATTAATAAATTAAAAGACTCTCCAGGATTGTAGAATATATTTTAGTAAGAGGTAAGGATTGTGTCATACAGACAGCTATGGTTTTTCATAAACTACTAATATTACTGCATTCCCCTGTAGATGTCAGACTGACAGTTCTCAAATTACAATTTAATATAATGTTCCTGGGGCAATGAAATCCTCTTTTAATTGGATTAATTTCTAAATCAAAAAGGAATAAGTCAGTCAGCCCGTCAGTCAAGTGATAATCAATGCATTCAATCATATTTAATTGAAATGATGGACCTAACCAGTTTCATATTGCAATATATGTGATATAAAAATCTAATCACTAAAACAGTGATTTGCACATTTTAGGGTTTTACTCAGATGGCCAAAGCAGTCAATTAGAGCAGAGACGACCCACTGGAAAGCTTGATTTCCTAGTCCTTGTTAAGCTTTGCCTTACAGTGAGAGAAGGGAAGCCCAATTCTCCATCATTCAGGATAACACCTAATTGTACATTCATCATGTGCAATTGAGCTACTGTAGAGAAACAATCACCTTGCAGTACTTATGAGTAGGAAGCCACTTAACTAGAATATAACATAGGGGAGCTCCCAAATTTTCAAAAATTATTTCTGATGCATCGAGGCCTGCAGCTTGCCTTGGAGAAGAGGTAAATGGGCATCGTATACAGAGGAACTGCTGACATCAGCAATGTCTCATAAATGTGATCTGTCTAAACCTTCCCTGAAGAAGCAAAACTTAAAGACCTAACAGATTCTCAAATGTCAAGAAAGACGATTTTTTGTTTCCATTTCAAAATAATCCATTGCCATCTTCAGAGATTGGGTATAGATTCCCCTTAATGGATTATTAACCCAGAGTAGCCCACAGTATAAGACATATATTTTAGCTTGATAGAGTTCTTTTACACCCTTTTTTTGATGTTTAAGTTCTTTATTTACTTCGCAGTTATGTTTAGTCATGTATAATTAGGCTAATATTGATATATTGATAAACAAAGGTTGTTGCTGAGGAAACATTGTGAAAAGCATAAAACTGATGTATCATCTCATATGTAATTCAATAGAGCTTTTGGAAAATAAACATTTCTGGATCATCATTGCAATAAACACATAATATATTATCTGCATCTTTTCATTTGCAAGGCTTTAGCTCAGTATTACATTAATAAAGTTTAGGATATGATGTATAAAACTTTGGGTTCTTATTCAGCACATGTAGGAAATATAGGAAAGTCATTGTTCACTGAGAATCTAGATGAGAAACAAACTCAGTTATTTCCTCTTCCCATTTTCTTATGTGTAGATCAAATATAGCTTCATAGAGTGAAAGAAGGTGGAAATAGTGTTGCAAATTGGCTTATGGAATTTATGAATTTCATATGAATATGAATAGGAACTAGAGGAGAAAGTTGTCTATTGTCCTAATGTTCTGTCTCTGGCAAATTCTCATCTAAATGATAGACAAAAGGGAAATTGAGACCAGATAAATAAAAGGCACAGGCCCACTACCAAAAACTCAAAAAAAGATGCTGCTTTTCAATGTCCCGTCACTTAAAAATCAGCAAATTCTAACACACTCAAGTTCGTAAGATTGGTCCTTCTTTCCTTCATGCTAATTAGAAATGTGAAGTTTATTGTAAAATATTAATAACACACATGTATATGTACATGTATACATTTATATGTATTAATACTTTAATATCAGACATTCAGAATAAATTCATAATTTCAATTAAGTTTTCACAAATATGCATTCTTAGGAAGATTTATTAAATAATATT
>NW_012155951.1:2936794-2947342 GCF_000956105.1 Propithecus coquereli | reverse complement strand
GTTGTGTGAAAAATATTAAAAAGAGCAGAAATGGGTAGTTGCTATTTATTAAACTCCAATCCACAAATAACATTAAACTCATCCTTAGTTATCTAACAAAATAGTTTTGAGATATGAGATTTAAAGCAAAAATCTGAACTAAGAAAAACTTAAAAATCTATAAAAATAATTAGGGTAACCGATAAAGTAGATCTGAAGTAAGAATATGGTAGAAATTTAAACAGAATATATATACCTTGTTTTCAAAAAAATTATGGAATTTACATAAAAATGGAGCTAATTCATAAAGGAAATCTCAACAGTTTCCAAAGATTTGATATCATAATGCTTTGTTCAGTACAAGAAAATTATAAGTTAAAAAAAGATAAAAATAAACATCTGGAAATAAAAATTAAAAAGTTAAAATGACATTATTTGAAACAAAATTAAAATACATATGAAATACCTGCTTTATACAGTCAAAGCAATATTCAAAGAGACATTTACAGTTTGAAGTATAATTATTTTTTAAAAAAGCATATGTACAAGAAAGAAAAAAAATCAAAAATATATACACTTATTATTCAATTCATTAAAGAACAATAAAAGGTAAAGAATGGGATAGAGAAAAATCAATAAAGATAAAATTAGAAATTGTTGAAATAAAGAAAGGATGCAAATCCCCAGAGAGAAGTTGATAAATAAAAACAAGGACCTTCCCCCAACAAGAAGTATCCAAATAAAATTAAAAAGCCTTGATTCTTTTTAAAGATTAATAACATGGACTATGTTGAACAATATATCTAGGTGTAATTTCAAGTGGGAAATAAAATATATGGCCGTTCATCATTTCACTTACAATGTGGTCTATCTGTTAGTTCTTATTGAAATCATTTTAGATGCTTTCTTAAAATGCACAGGACTGAATCACTCTCCTGAAAATCTCAATCTGGGATCTGGTTTTGGATATTGATGTGTATATAATGGATATCTTCCCAAGTCATTCTGATGTGCATTAATTTATATCATAAGGACCACAAAATACTAGTAATTATACAAAAATCCTAGACCTTTTTAGGGGCTCCTATGAACATATAATTGGAAAAAAAATCCAATTATGAATGTGAGATGCTGTTCTCAACGAGTTTCAGTTAGGCAAATAGAAACCATAATATATTAGTTATTTTTTACACCTTCATGAGACTTTATCTGATACCAATCTTGATCTCTATTTGAGAGGAAGAGACAGCACTCTAATAAAACACAGGCCTAACTAGTCAAATAACTGGAGGTAAGTGAAAGGATGTAATATGGAAGCATAGTATGAATTCATCAAATATTCTAGAAAGGCCTCAACAAGACAGAGAAGCTCTAATGTATCTGACAAGGGTTCAGTTAGGCATTCAGTCATTTACTTACTACATTTTCATTGTGATGCTATGGCATCAGGTTCTAAATTAGAAGTGGATATACAAATGCAAATAAAACAGACCTGGTCTCTACTATTTTCTTTTCTTTCTTTTTCTCTCTTTTTTTTTTTTTTTTTTTTTTTTTGAGACAGTATCTCCCTCTGTTGCCCAGGTTGGAGTGCAGTGCTGTGTTCATAAGTTCACCATAGCCTCAAACTCCAGGGCTCAAGCAATCCTCCTGCCTCAGCCTTCTGCATCTGGTTCCTACTCTTAAGGATCTTAGTCAACAAAAGGCTAAGCAAAGATACACATATATTATTTCATATTTTGATGAATGTTTTTATATGAGGTAAATAGATTGTAAGAAGATTAAATAAAAGCATCTAAACATAGTGTGCTCCTTATGTGGTAATGATACAAGGGAAAGGGATAGAAGGAGCCAGACACTGTAATACTTTTCTATATGAAGAGAATTTTTTTGGTAAAGTTTACCAGTCCCTTAATGATAATGTAGCAATTAAGCATCTGATGCAACCCACTTTGGTGACATATTCTAATTAGGTCAAAGGGGATTTGGGGCGGGGCTCAGAGGAAAGCAACCAGTCAGTCTTTCAGTCTGCTCCATTCTGGGCCTTTCCAGCTCACTCCTGCTTTCACTCCAAACTGACTTGGTAGGAGACCCTTTAAGGGTTTGGGACACTAGATAGAAAAATCATGGTGCTGGCTGGGCGCGGTGGCTCAGGCCTGTAATCCTAGCTCTGGGAAGCCGAGGTGGGCGGATTGTTTGAGCTCAGGAGTTCGAAACCAGCCTGAGCAAGAGCGAGACCCCGTCTCTACTAAAAATAGAAAGAAATTAATTGGACAACTAAAAATATATAGAAAAAATTAGCCGGGCATGGTGGCACATGCCTGTAGTCCTAGCTACTCGGGAGGCTGAGGCAGGAGGATCGCTTGAGCCCAGGAGTTTGAGGTTGCTATGAGCAAGGATGATGCCATGGCACTCTAGCCTGGGCAACAGAGTGAGACTCTGTCTCAAAAAAAAAAAAAAAAAAAAAAAAAATCATGGTGCTTTTCTTGATATGGTTTTGAGGCTCTATTATTTCGAGATCCTGTGGCAACACTAAGTATCCATGGACAATTCAAAACTGAGATGCTTTCCACATTTATTTTTAGAGAAACTACTATCAGTTAGTAAACAAAACAAGGTAATTAAAAGCAAGGGGCGTATTAGATGACACAGTGCAACTCTATAGGAACTCAGTGGACTTTTTATCTGTGTAAGATAACACAGGGAAGGTGGGGCACTTATTGGGTCTTGGAGGATCAATGGATTAGAGAGTTGAGTTAATGAAGCTAAATAATTTAATTTGCATAAAAAACAATGTTGCCAGCTCAAGTATGACTTTATTCAACAAAAAGAAACTAAACAAATTAACTATGGGTAATATAGTGAAAACTTTCTCTCCCAAAGAAAGAAGTTCAAAGAGCATGTCTTATTGACAATATATCAGTGGCATCATTTTCTTACATGAAATATGGCCCATTGAATTTTTCTTACTCCTTTTTTTTTTCTTTTTGGCCCATTGATTTTGTAGTTTGAAATGAGCTCATTTTTCCCCCTATGGGGAGAGTATTTTCCTGCAACAAAAAGAAAAATGATTCATCTTTACCTAGTAATAAAAGTTTCCAGCAGTTTTGCATCTGTCAAACCTTGTCAGTTTATTTTAAAACTTATACCATAGAAACTTGAAGATAAGTAAATAATCATTTGCTTAGAAGCAATTAACACCGTTATCCTACATTTCTACGCCTGCGATTAACTAATCCTTAAAGAAAATTTCTCTACTTTTTCATATGCAGTCGTATCATCAAAATGCAAGGTCAGTTCTTTGAAGTGACAATCCCAATGCACTAGATAAATGGTCAGATGGCAAAGTGCAGATAATAGATGACCTTGGGAGCTAGGGTCTTGAAACTCTCAAGGAAACAATTATGAATGCTTTATATCATGGCAGTAAGTCATTGCCCTAAAGCTTGGTCTGCAGGCACGTGCTGATTTCCCAATAATGCAGGGAGAAAATGGAGGAACTGACAAAGCTGTGTATATGCTTACCCGTAATTCATACTAATAAAAATACAAATAATTCAAGAGAAGTTTTTAAAATGCCACCTTTCCTCATTCTTCCAGTCATACAAATATAGGTCTGGAGAAGTTTGGCTTATATGATGATGATAGTATTACAGCATCATATCATAAACTGATGCATTATGTTATCTGATGCATATCATAAACTGATTGCTGATGTTCTTGGTGTTCAGCCATACCTTCTGGAATCATGATGCAGTTGTGAAAGATGTCATTTTGCTAAAGAAAAGATCCAGAATTATGGATTCAACAACTAAAAATTATCTATCATCTACATATCTGTATCTTTTTCTTAGTCCCTGCTTTTCTCTCTCTCTCTCTCTCTCTCTCTCACACACACACACACACATACACACACACACATGATAAAATTATGTTAATCTCACATTTTTGGTATGCCAGTTTTGCAGATCGCTAATCATGAGATTTTGAAAAATTATTTAAGTCTTCCAAAAGTTGTGGGCGGGTTTTTTTTAATTATTAAAAATAAAAGACATTGTCTGGAAATCCCTACACTAACATATTGTTGTTTCCTTTTCCATTGGCTAGAACCAGTGTTTATCAAACTTGTTATGTCTACCCTCCAGCTATATGAGGACTAATCTGGAGGCTGCCTGGGCATGGGGAATTTTAAGGAAGTTAATAGACAAGTTCTCAAATTTCAAACACTCCTCTTCCTCCAACCAAACTGCTACAATTGGAGACTCATTCGGTCCCTCCTTTTCTATTTTATCTTTCATGGTCACACCTTTTTCAACTTATATAAAAAGTAATATCTCTTATCAACTCAAAACATAATAATTAGAATTTCATATTTTCTATTTTAGGAAAGGTATTGAGAGTATTTTCTTTGTGAAAGAGAGAGTGATCCAAATATTAGTGTCCAAAAGAATGAACTATTACAATCGTTATACCAACTTGCCAAGAATTGCCAGAGGCCCCCCCCATCAGGCACATAGTAGGGTACACGTCTTGCCAGTGGTTTGGAAAGCAAAGTGACATATGTCATTTCTGGGTTGCAGCATTTAATTGCTGGTCATATTTTTTTCTTTTGCCACTCTGATTGGCAACTTTCTAGGTGGTAGCTTCTCTGAAAGTCTGAATCCTAGAGTAAAAAGATGTGGACCAAAGCCTCGGATTGACTTGTATTGAATACATAGAGTGTGAAAGAAATAGATATTTTTTTGTTTCTTTGTTCGCTTGCTTGCTTGCTATAGCCCCTAAGATTTTGAGGTTGCTAATTACCTCTTCATAGTCCAGTCCTTTCTAATTGATAATTGTGTCTCTCCTTATTATGTGAATAAAACTGAAGAAACATTTCTGTGTCATGTCCATCTCTGCACTCATGGCCACATTGCCTCCTCTTCATCTCTGTGTCTTTTCATCTTCTATCACAAATTTCCCTGTATCTTTTTCCTGTAAGAATACTTGTCATTGGATTTAGAGCTTAAGACCTATCCAAAAAGTCCAGGATGATTTCTTCATTTCAAGATCCTTAAATTAGGTACATTTTGCAAAGACTCCTTCCACCATGCCACTCCTCATCCCATTCCCCAGTAAGATATCATTCTCAGGTTCAGGGGATTAAGACATGAACATATCTGTCAGGGAGCCACCATGCAATTCATTACCAGCAGCAAAGGTAGGTAGCAGTTTCCTGCACTTATGAATGGGTGGCCTCACCACAGGGTGAGGTTGGTTGTGCAGCAGAATCACAGAAGTATGCATTTAGGGAGGGGCAACTTCTACAATGGTGGTTATGAAAGGCTCAGAAGAGGCCTCTCAGTAACTCTCTTTTTCCCCTTTCTATCATGCATTCCACCAGAATCATGCAGGAAAATTAAAAAGGACAGTTTAATGGCAAAAACACGAATACAACACTAGAATTTAGGCAGTGGTTGGAGAATTAAATGAGCTAAACTTTGGACATTTTTGTAAATGGATCCTTTTTGGGGTATATTGTTTCGAAAAATAAGGAAGGAAACCTCAGACTAGAAAACCCAGATATATAACGATCTACCTACAGCCAAATGATCTTCGACAAAGCAGACAACAATGCACACTGAGGAAAAGAAGCCCCATTCAATAACTGGTGCTGGGAAAATTGGATAGGCATATGCAGAAGAATAAAACAGGACCCCATGTCTTACCACTCACAAAAATTAATTCAAGGTGGATAAAAGAGTTAAATGTATGGCATGGAACCATAAGAATTGTAGAAAAAACTGTAGGAAAAAATTGTAGGAAAAACTCATCTAGATAGGCCTAGGCAAAGAATGTATTACTAAGACCCCAATGGCAATTACAACAACAGCAATAATAAATAAATGGGACTTGATTAAACTCTCAAGCTTCTCCACAGCTAAAGAAATAACCAACAGAATAAACAGACAACCTACAGAATGGAAGAAAATATTTGCAAACTATATAACTAATAAAGGGATAATATCCAGAATCTACACAGAACTTAAGCAAATCAGCAGAAAAAAAAAAAAAAAAAAAATCAACCCCATCAAGAAGGGAGCAAAAGACATGAACAGAACATTTTCAAGAGAAAATAGACAAATGACCAAAAAACACGTGAAAAAATGCTCAATTTCACTAATCATCAGAGAAATGCAAATTAAAACCACAGTGAGATATCACCTTACCCCTGTTAGAATGGCTTTTATTACAACATTCAAAAACAACAGATGCTGGCATGGATGCAGAGAGAAAGGAATGCTTATAAACTGTTGGTAGGACTTCAAATTAGCATAACCTCTATGGAAAACAATATAGAGATTCCTGCAAGAGTTAAAAGTAGACCCACCATTTGATCTAGCAATCCCACTGCTGGATATCTACCCAAAAGAAAAGAAGTCATTTTATTAAAAAGATGCCTGTACTCAAATGTTTATTGCAGCACAATTCACAATTGCAAAGATGTGGAATCAACCCAAGTGCCCATCAATTCATGAGTGGATTAACGAAATGTGGTGTATATATATATCATGGAGTACTACTCAGCCATAAAAAAGGATGAATTAATGCCTTTTGCAACAATTTGGGTGGAACTGGAGACCATTCTTCTAAGTGAAGTATCTCAAGATGGGAGAAACAAACACCACACAGCCTTTCTATTAAATTGGAACTAACCAATGAGCACACATATGTACAGAGGGAAGTAAAACTCAGTGGAAATCAAGAAGGGGGAAGGAAGAAAGGGAGTGGGAGGGGCAACAACCTACCTAACTGGTACAATGAACACTATTTGGGTGATGGGCACACTTAGAGCAGTGACTCAAGCTGTATGGGACTTGAGTTGGTAAAATAATGTCCAGATTTTCTCCTACCTGGAAGGTTTCCAGTTGCTGCTGTAGGTATTATAGCAAACCTGTTTCCTTTCATCTGGCTTGCTCACCTTTAACACACTTTGTCTTGACCAACAGATCGTTCCCATAACTAGACTAGTGAGAAACAATGGTCAGAGAGTCCTACGTGTGACCAAGTGGAATAAAGAAAGAAGTATGTGCTTTTGTCTTTATTTTTGTTTTTGTTTGTTTTTATGTTTGCTTTGGTCACAAGATTCCTTCCTCAGGTCCAACCGAGGCACCTGATTGGGTATGGGATAGAAATTCTGGCTAGAAATTCTTGGTCTTTGTCTCCGTCTCCATCTCCTTCTCCTTCTTCCTTCTTTCTTCTTGCCTAATTCTAAAGATATTTCTTTCTCCGAGGCTTCACGCTTGCAGTGAGGCAGAGAAAGTATGAGTGTGGTACAGTGACAGTGACAAAAAAGACTGCAGAGGTCAAGGACACCATTTCCTTGCTATCTCTCAATCTCTAGTCACGCTTAATACCTTAACAATCTTATAGTGATTGCCTACAAGGCAGATTTGTAAACTAAACAATGCTGTACAAAAATTCAGTAAAGCTTGAGGAAGAGGAAGAAGGAATGGGAAGAGAACAAAGATGCATTAAGAACATTTTGGTTCCTGGGGGTTCCCTCAAGCACAATGTGAGTGTGTTTGTGTGTGTAACAATCTAATCCCCATGATATTTCAAGATGCTAGTACTGTTACTGACATTGCATAGATAAGGATAAAGAGATTTGAAGATATCAAATCTTCAAAAGATCACAAAATTCATAAGTTTTAGGGTTGGAATTTGAACTCCGATCTTTCTTTCGCAAGCAAGATTTCATGGATCAACCAATTTATGAATGTCAGCATATACCTAGATGTTGCCTAGAACTTACAATTCACTACCTAAAATTCCTTTACGTAAATTAAAATTCCAGGAGGCGAAATGGCTTCTATACAGCATGTGGAATTATGGGACAGAAAAGCTCTATCTCTGGGAAATACCTAAGATTCATGCTGATGGAAAACTCTTGATGCAGTGGTAACAGGGCATCAACCAGGTGTCCATCACCTGTTAATATGGAAAGCAGCAGGAAATTCTTCTGTTGCTCTTTTACTGCTCTGTTTTTTTTTTTTTTCTTCCTGGAGTTAAGTCTGACAGAAAGTTCCTTTCTGACATAAGTCTGTTCTATGTTCCCACTTTGTCTTCTGGCCCCTCAAAATGTGGTGGATCTTTACAGAGCAAATCCCATATTGCAATTTGCACTTAATTCCTCTAAACTACAGATCAACTTTCTAAAAATGAATCACCAGCAGGAACTGTGAAATTCCTTCCTGGCTTCCTGTTGAACTATTTCTTGACTATCAGTCCAGGAGTTCACAGAAGGCACACAATTTTATTCTAAACTCACTGAAACACAAGGTGAACTATAAACCAGGTACTGCCTGAAATGAATTTAAAGACCAATTAGGAAATAGGAACAACAGCAATATCGAAATGGGAATGTAAGAATAAACAATTGAACATTGATGATGTACCATTATCAATTTTTAGTGATATGTTTGTTTGAAAGATGAGGATACAGAAACAAAGAGAGGGTGTGTAGCTTGCCTAGGATTATGCACATAAGGAGAGAGAAAATTCAAGCGTATAATATATTTCCACATTTGCAGGTTTAAATTTCTCCTATTCATGTCATATTTACACAGGCACACACAAATGCACACACACATTCACTCAGACAAAACATCTATAATTTTGATTTTGAATTTCCCAGATCAATGGACTTCTGTGATATTATTACAGCTGTAGTTATTCTACCTAGTACTAGGGCAATATTCAGATAGACCTATAACAACGTAAGTATAGCATCTTTATCTGCAAGTAACATGGTGAAATATTATTAGTTTTTATGTCTATAAGTTCTGCTGCTTTATCTTTGACAAAGTCTGAAATAGTACACTGGTGACATTTTTAAAAATTAGTCTTCCGCATTTAAAGACCACTCACTATTGTCATCTATCATTGTTCTGGAAATGTCACATTGATTTTATCCTCCTTGCAATAAATGGTAACATCCAAAAAAACAAATAACGGTCTGACACTTCAACATCAGCTGCCAGTCTTGGGTAGAGCAAAAATGAATAAAAGGGCAATTTTACTTGAAGGACAGAGAATGAAAGTGTAAAAGAGAGAGAGCAATGCTCTATCAAACGCTGACAATATTGACAATAGTCCAAAGTAACCTAAATTATAATATTTTGTCTTTTCTATTTAAGAGATGTCATATAAATGATAAATGTAGCATGTCATATCATAGGTCTATTAAATTTCGCCCATCATAGTAGATTTCCTGAAAATAGATTTAGATATAGAACCATAGTAAAGATTGAAAATTGCAAAATCAATATACATGGAAGGCAGATTACTTCTAGATAATATATTCTGGAATTCTCATGGATCATGTCACATTAATGTTGTATAATCAAGATAGGGTGTCAGAATTATCTGGAATTTCATTAAAAGATTCTGACATGAATAAAGTGAATTTGATTCCTTGTGAGTACTCAGTGAATTGAGAGATTGACCTGGAGTCCAGATCCTTGAATTTTATTGCCAACTCTTCCCGGGATGGGTGTTGATTTTGGACCAATAACTTGAATTATCTATAGCATGGTTTGTTTATTTGTCAATGGCACTAAAAATATGGACATTTTGGCCAGATTCACAAAGCTTTTATTAATATTTCAGCATGTATGTGATTGTGACTCAAATTCCCTAGGTGTATATAATAATCAGCAAGGTTTGGAAGTCCTTGTTTTAGAGTCATCATTGCAGACACATGTAGGGAGGAAATATGAGGGTTATCAAATAGGCTCAGACTTTGTCCATTTAATCTCTGAGTGGACATAAATTTCCACTTGAACAATAGGCAAGGAAGGGTATAGAAAAGACATTTGTGGTTTTTCTTTTTCCCAAAAGGTTCTCTAATACCTATTTTGATATCTCAGTCTAGAGGAAAGTGTGGGGATGGGATGTTGAGGATGTGGCAATATAGGAGGTGGTGGATAACGCTGTGCGACAGAAGGAGGGTGACCTTCTAATTTTTCTCCCAGAGTGGAGGAGGGCTGACTTCAGGTAACCATTCATCTACTAAAAATACTTTTTTGTAATTTGTTTTTTTCTATCCTACTCAAAAGATAATTCACTATGAAAAATATTGTGGTAGTTTGCAAGAATGGCCATAATACTTTGAAGGTGCACCATTAAGCAATGGAATTGTTTTCCCCACTCTTGAATTTGGGCTGGTTTTGTGAATTGTTTTAACCAATGGAATGCAACAGGAGAAATGTGTGTGATTTCGAGCCTGAATTTCAAGAGACTTTGTATATGTCTCTCTTTCCTTTTGAAATTCTGCTACCATCTTGACCATTCTGTGCTAATCTAATGGAAAATAAGAGACCACATGGACTAGATTTAAAAGGTCATACGTGAAGTCCATCCTAGACCAACCGGTCCCTTGTCAACCTCAAAGCTGACCACAGTCATAAGATCCATCTAGCTGAAAATAGCTCATCTTGGCAACCCACAGAATAGTTAACTAAATAATTGTTTCTATAAGCTCCTAAATTTTGGAATTGTTGATGTTGCAGTGAAAGCTAACTGATACAG
>NW_012155951.1:2923510-2924884 GCF_000956105.1 Propithecus coquereli | reverse complement strand
AAAAACATAAAACCATAGTAACTTAAAACATTGCATATTTACTTTTCCTCCAAGCTACATGTTCATGCCAGGTCACAGGTGTACTTTTCAAGTAATCCTTATGTAGGAAATGACATTAACAGAGTCTGTACCATCGGAAAGTCTTTGGTTTCTGTGGCAAAGGAAGGAAGAAGACATGGCGAATTGCATACAGACTCTTTTTCTCAGAACGGCAATTCAATTCCAGTCACATGGATCACGTCCAATTTTAAGCCTGGTGGTGGCAGGGTATAACACTAACATGGAGCAAGGAAGAAGAGAACCGGAAATATAGTTAAGCACTAATGAATCCAACAATTAGTGCAGAAACTTCAGAAGAGAAAGGCACACAATGCCACTGACCTAATGATGCTCCTATATTTGTTGGGAGAGATAATGAACACATAAACAAATAAATAACAGAATATTAGACAGTGATAAATGCCATAAAAAATAGAGCAATGAACAATACAACAATGGCTTAGCTATGGTAATCAAGAAATAACTATCTGAAGAGTTGAAATTAGACCTGAAAACTAAATACTTAAAACAGGCAACTGCACAAAAGTTTTACCAAATTAGCACTTTAGGCATGGGAAACAGTGAAGACGAGTTCCTGAATTAAGAATGAGATAAAGTAAGGCTTTGTAAAGCAAAGAAAATTATTTTCCTTTTATTATATTTGCACAATTTGCATTAAGGATTGTTAAGATCTAAGTTACAATTGGAGTGTTCTATCTGACTGATGTATGAGAAATTAATGGTTATGAGAAAAAAGCAACACGAAACCAGTCAGGAACCCAAGCAATAAAAGATGAGGTCTAGAAAAATGATTTGGGAGAGGGGGGTGCAGGAATAGTGACAAGAAGATGGAATAGAGATAGCAGGATCTGAGATTTGCAAGTTGCATGCATTTTTGGAGATAAAAAGAAGAATCACGTTTACTATCAAGTTCTGAATATGAGCTACTGATTGGAAGATGGTCTCATTTACTAGGAGATTAGAACTGGGACAGGACCATGTTTAGAGGTGACGAGGTGGCAGAGTGCTGATTTAAGGATATTGTTTGAAGATATCAAGCTGTGATAAATGTTGGACATCCACGTGGACCCATGGAATGATAGTCTGAAGATTAAGAGAATATCTTAAAGGCAAACATAAGAATCTAGAATCAATGGTGTATTGTTTGAAAGAATAAATATGAATTAGAATAATCTAAAAATAGAGTAGTACAGACAAAGAGAAGAAGGATAATTTCTGCTTCCAATAATAATGTACTATGGGAGAAGAACATAAATCAGGCAGGATAAATTGAAATCAAATAGCAATATGGTAAATTTACAAGGAAATATGCCA
>NW_012155951.1:2919372-2923460 GCF_000956105.1 Propithecus coquereli | reverse complement strand
TTCTCCAGGAATGGCATAAGATGAATGCAATTCTACTCTCTTACAACTTCATAAATTTCTCTGAGTTCTTTTTATTGGAACAAAATCTTGTTTAGGGCAATGGGGTCCTTATAGAACAAGGAAGTTGAATTCTGTCCAGATTTTGAGAAGGAGATTAAAAATATTCTGCAGGAGGCAAGAAAAGTGATATATTTGCTTTTGAGGAGGAGGAGAGAAGAATGAAGGGGAGAGAGGGAAGGAAGAGAAGAAGGGACAGAGGAGAAGGGAATCTGCAACTTTTCAATAATATTATTGAAGCTCACAAAGTTCTTAGTGTAGTGACTAAATTGTTGCGGAAACCATTTGAAGAGTTTAGTTTTGTGCTCTCATTGATATGAGGCAAAACAGCATGTGAAGACAGAGTTTATCATAACAAAGCAAAAAGTTTGCAGATATCCAAGGGCAAAAGTGTGGTCTGGTCTATGCTAAGGAATTAGGAACACGAGCTAAGATTACCAAGTGATAGGCGGATTGAACTCACAACTGGATTTTAGAATAATAAAAGCTAGATGCCAAATGAAAGATCACAAGTGGACTGGAGTAATCCAAAGTTGTCATGGAGGAAGTGGCAACAAATATTTCCTTTTACATGGGAAAAAAAATCCTTACAAACAATAAGCTTATTTGCAAATGCAAGAGTTGAAGGCTATCATAATAAACATAAGGATAAGTCTTCTACAATCCTTATTTGCTCTGTAATAGGCCCTAGAAGTTGACAGAAGGAAGAATGCAGGACTCTGAACCCACCTCCTGCTTTCTGCCGCACCAAGACTTTCCTTGGAGGTCATACACAACACTTAGCTCCGAGCTCCCAGGATTATTGATGGCAGCAGCCAGCAGAATAAAAATTCCATAGGTAGGCAGTAAATATTTGAAAAGACCTTTCAGTTTGGGGAATGGTTTATATTGTTGCTTAAAAATGTAGCTGGAGATCCATGGGAGCCCACGATTGGGTGCAGCGTGTTTTACAAATGATACCCATTTGTCCTGAGCGAGAAACATTCCACCCTGTAAATGTCAGTTTCACAGTGACCAGATATGATGAATGAGCACTCTGGCTCCTATTAATATGGAGGTCACACATTTAGAAAAAAATTAGAGACCATTGCAAAATTAATTTTCCCTCTTGGTGTGGCTAAAATGATAGGAAAGAATATGGGAAGAGCAAGTTTGCAAAAATATGAAACATAAAGTTTCTCTCTGAATGTCTCTCTGAGCTTCCAACTTCATAAAGGAATTATCTTAATCATATTGAAAAAAAATGAGAGAGCTTGAAATACGATCGCAGATGGAAACTCCGACACAGGCAAGTATAGCATAAATTTTTAGGCACTCAAGCCTTGGATATTGCAGGCATGATTCCATAGCTCAACCCCTGAAAGGAATAATAATTACTATTTGGCTATTTGTCAAGGTGAGGGTTCCACTGGAGGGAACGTCTTATTCAATTTGGGAGCTGAAATTACACAACTGGTGAGATATTAAATAACAGCACAAAGCTGCAAAGGAAAAGAAGGCAAGCAAGTAGCTGAATTGTAAGTGAGGAATAAGTAGATATAAAATGTGAGGAGGGCCTTAAGGAGAGGGTGGTTGGCTTCTCTGGTGTTAATGTTGGGCTTAATCTGATTATATGCAAATTCACATGATTTTTCTGTAATCCATTTATGTGTCTGTTAATGACAAATGATGTCACTTTGCAATTAGCAGGTGTGGTAAATTGATTAATCAACCAACAAATATTTATTAAGAGCCTAATATATTCAAAGCCAGTGCCAAGTGTTGTAGAGGATACCAGAAGTCTGAATTATAGTCCTTATCTTGCAATTTACTTGAGGAATAAGACTATAAACACAAAATCTAGCACTATAAGACAAAATATGGCATATTATAAATGAATGTTACTGCATATACCATGGAATTTCACAGAGGGAAAGCAATCTGCCCTGCTGAGGAAGAATTTATGGAGGTCCAGGTGGGGTTAGGACATAGAATATTTGCAGCACATTTGAGCTTTGGGGATCAATTTGTATTCCTTTTATGAATATGCATTTAACAAATATGTATAATGTAGACTCTCAACATTCTAGGAAAGGTACTAGGATTGGATACACAAAACAAGTTGAGTCTCTGATAGTCCAGTTTATTTTTCAAATTAGGTGAAGCCATTTTCATTGCTTGTTTTGGCAGAGTGAGTCAGGAATATCAACTCCTGCCTTTACTCAAGAATCGGCATATTCCCTGGGGAAAAATTGCTTTTGTGTATTGTGGCATATTCCTTGGTCCTCTGGCTTTAAATGCAGCCCTGCAGTAAACTAAGAAACAGACAAATTGCAACAAAGACCTGTTAAATATTTAACTGTTTTATTTGGAAATTGGCGTATGGATATTGGGGGCTGATATTTAACCTCCAGTGTTCTTAAAGACTGGTTTATATATGAGTTATCGCAAAAATATTTAGGCATCATCATGTTTTATGAAGGAGGCCCCTGAAGCCCCTGAGTAGGGGTTAGAGCAAGGACAGGCACTTTTTCTTGACAAAGGTATTAAGGTATCCATTATAACCTTCTGACCATCAAATTACTCTCTGTTTGTCATACCATTTTAAATTTAAATGGTACCAGGCCCTTAAATGTCAGGATTCCTGTTATAACTTAGACTCTAGTGTCTTTAATTAATGCTTCATGTTCCTGTTATGGTTATTTAGAATTTGCTGAAATCCCCAGAGCTATAAATTTTTTTTACAGGTCTTTGAGGTATGAACTTTAACAAAACAGCTATAAAAGGGTAATAGGCAAGGGCAGTATATCACAGAGCAGCAGCGGCAATACAGGAGGAATGAGGGAATATTTTGCAAACAGATTAAGAGATTTTTTTTTTGTTGAGGGGTTTGGAGCTGGAACAAATTGGACATAAAACTCAGGCAAGAAAGCATGATCTCTTTTCATGTCTTGAGTAGGTGTAAGTTGTCACTTTTCACAAGATAGACATTTTCATTGAAATCTTGTTCCATTCAAATCAATTTCATTCAACTGTACACATTTTCTTTGAATGCCTACTGTGTGTCTAGTATTTTATCACTGCTACGGAAGTTAACACAGAAAGGAAAAAAACAAAAACAAAAACAAGCTCCTGCCTCAGCAATCTTAAAATAATAGCTTTGGAGACAACGTTAACATATATGAAGCAATTATAGACCATTATCAGACAGAACATAAATCTGCCAAAGTGCATAGACTAGTCTGTGAATTTTGAGTGCTATTTCATCTCACAGGAAAAGATCAGTGGGAACTAGAATATCATGGGATCCACCCTAAAGTAGGAAACATGAAGTGTTTTGTATAAAATGGATGACCATTGGAATGTGAAAACACAAGGGAAGGCCATTCCAGAGGAGAGAACAGGACCAAAAAGCTCACGAAAGCAGAATAAAAAAGACTGCATTGCATAGTGCATAAGAACATGTTTTTTGCATTCAGAAAGACCTAATCATGAATTATTTACTGTAATATTATATTATTTGTTTATGGAAGAAACAGAAATATAGTGTTTGGGATTTTAGATAGTCTAAGATTAGTTTAAAATGGTTGAAATTGGAGTTAAATTCTTCATTCAGGGATATTTGAAATATAAACTGCTTGAATAAGGTTGGACAACAGATTAATACGCTAAAGCGTTTTTTTTTGTTGCTGTTGTTGCTGTCTTTTGCAACACAACTGTTTTTCAAACTTCTGGTAGTTTCCCATTTCCAAGAAGAATGAAAAAGGGAGAGAAAGTGAAGAGAATGGGATGAGAAACCATGCTTCTTTTTGGACTTTGAAGCTCTACAATAAGTTTACAAAAGAAAAACATGTAAATTATTTCCTTAGACACAAAGCTGGACTGGCCATTTGTCTTGATTGTTTCAATTTTCTTCATCTAGGAATGTTAAGCAACATGATAGTAGTAGGACCTGCTATGACAATGGATGGTCAGCATACCAGGATTTATTTTAGATCATTGCTTCCATATTCCATAATAAATGCTGATTATCTGATATATTATAACTGATT
>NW_012155951.1:2914652-2915187 GCF_000956105.1 Propithecus coquereli | reverse complement strand
ATTATGAGAATGATCTACTAAGACTCTGGCTCACATTAAATCTTGTATTTTAGCAGGTTTTCAACTTGTTTAGGTTCAAAGTGTATATCGTGGTTTACATTCATGAGATATGGTTCAAATTTTAATGTATATTTTTAACCTATTACAATGCTATTTTCATCTGCCACAATTGTGATATTCAGGTAATAACACTTTATGCAAGAAATTCCAAAACAGTGGCTAGAAAAGGAGAGAAATGCTACCTCATTGCAGCAGGTTGGGAATAGAAGTCAGAGTTCTCCACACTCATTCCACTTGGGAGGTGAGCACATTCATTACTTTAGGGCTAGGATGAATGTCAGACTTCTGACCACAGGGCTTATCATGAAGGAGCTCCTCATTATTAAAAGGTGAATCTGGAAGTCACAAATTTTAAGATAGGATCTATGCTATCAGTTTACTGCATAGATTATATGACAGGGTTCCACTCATGGGCTCCGCTCATGGGTGCCTCAGCACTCATTGTGGTGGTTAAGGGTGTGGCTTTCTTTTTAGT
>NW_012155951.1:2914034-2914602 GCF_000956105.1 Propithecus coquereli | reverse complement strand
CTATATTTAAAAACCATACAAAGAAAGCATCAAGGCCAGATGACTTCATCAGTAAATTTTACCAAATACGGAAGAAATAACACAATTCTTACACAAACTATTCTAGATATTTGAAAAAAGGAAATGATCACTAACTCATTTATAGGTCCTAACAGCATAGATACCAAAACCTGACAATGATATGTTCTTCTAAAAATCAGATTATTGGGCAATCTGACTCATAAATATTTTTTAAAATTCCTATACAAGTTTTAACATAGTGAATCCAACACCATATATAAAGTTTAAACCAAGTTATCTATGCGGGGTTTGATTTTGGAATGCCAAGTTAGGTTAAAATGTAAAAGCCAAGTTAGTGTAATTCACCACATTAATAGAATAAAGGGAGGATATTCATAGACATCAAAAGATCCAGAAATTACATTTGGTGAAATTCAGCTTCCTTTAGCAGGAACACACTCAGCAAATTTGGAAAGAAAGGATTTTTCTTAATTTGATTAAAAAATAATCTATAATAATCATACAGCAAACATATCTCATGATGAAATGTTGAAAACATTTGAAAGTA
>NW_012155951.1:2913476-2913984 GCF_000956105.1 Propithecus coquereli | reverse complement strand
TGCATAGATTATATGACAGGGTTCCACTCATGGGCTCCGCTCATGGGTGCCTCAGCACTCATTGTGGTGGTTAAGGGTGTGGCTTTCTTTTTAGTATTCACCTTAAGAACAGGATGGTACGGTTAAAGTGTTCTTTTATACCATCCTTTTTCTGGTCTTTTGGTTAAAGAGAGCAAACAAGGACTATGTTTTATCTATACCTATTGTCATTTTTGGATTGAGGGCTTTTCTTTAGCATTGAGGTCAGGATATGTAGAAGACAGAGAAAAATAAATAATGGAACATAGAACTCACCTCCAGTTTGTTCCTCAACCCCCCAAATCCTTAGCCTGTGTGCCTTCTTTCCTCCATCTATCAGAGTCTTCTGGTAGGTGACCTTTGTATTTTTTCCAGGATTTCTTTGTTGTCATTGGCAGAAGGAATAAAATGGAATATGTCCCTAAATGCAGTTAAACTAAAAAATCAGTAGCAAAAAGATAAATAGAATATTTATATGTGTTCTGACTTA
>NW_012155951.1:2911018-2911386 GCF_000956105.1 Propithecus coquereli | reverse complement strand
AAAGCTTATTTTAAAAGTTACAATAACTAAGATAGTGTCATATTAGCACAAAGATATACTAACAAACCAAGAAGACACAAATAATGAGTCCAGAAACTGGCCTATGCATGTATGGGGACTTGATTTACATAAAAATTACCATTGCAAAGCAGTGAAAAATACTTTCAATATACTTATAGTGGTGTTATAACTAGTATCCTTATGAAAAGACGATTGAAACTTGATTCTTACCAAGTTTTTGTGAAACGCACACACAAATTAATTTAACCCTAAATATCAAAGGCAAAAGAATTCAGCTTCTGGAAGATAATATAATTAGAAACTGTTATGATCTCAGGATAAGAACAAATGGGCAAAACCCTTGAATA
>NW_012155951.1:2898187-2902448 GCF_000956105.1 Propithecus coquereli | reverse complement strand
GTTGGCGTTAAACATCAAAGATTTAACTTCCTAAATTGTTGGGGTCTAAAGTAGTTAGTTATTGTCTTCTATTTCTTGATAATATTTTGTTATTAGAACTAATGCATTTCTTAGATTCCCTCTAAGATTTTATAAAACAAAAAAATCAAATATTTTTTGTAGCTCACATTCTAAAACTTATCTTAAGTCAGCTGCTAAACATCAAAGATTTAACTTCCTAAATTGTTGGGGTCTAAAGTAGTTATTGTCTTCTATTTCTTGATAATATTTAGATATTATTTCATGACTATGCTATGTAAGAGACTAACATATAGTAGGTGATCAATAAACATTTGCAAGATCAGGTTGGCTACATGTCTGCAGGTCTCAGCCTACCACATTATACATATGACCTTAATTTATGTTGGAGTCAGAATATTTAAGAACAGATTAAATTAAAGTGCCATCTGCCAAATTTCTAAAACTAAGGGAAAAATATATTTACAGAAATGATTGGTGTAGGATATGAGAAAGTAAGCAAAGAGGACAAAGGCCAGATTTTATTCAATCCATTTTAATTTAACAGTTATTAATGAGTTTCTAGTATGCAGAGGTTTTGTGCTAGGTACTATGGTTATGTAAAGATGTTTAAACACAATTTTTGCTTGAATAATTAAGATGTCTATTATCTCCCCTTCATCCTTGTCACTCCAGAAACTATGAATACAGTGCTTGCTCATAGGTCAGGAGCTGTATGAGGACATGGAAGTCACTGGGTTCATATTTAACACATTTAAGGCAAAAAAGTCATAGCTGTATTCTAGGGGTGTGGTGCTGTTACCATTAACACTTTTACTGGTACAGAATTATCTTCGGTGCAAAACCCTGGAAGTGTGAAGTCTGTGGACCAAAAGGAAGGGTAGCGATAACGATAATCACACCAGGGCATTCTGAGAAGCTATAAGACATGAGGCTTTGCGAGCAGCCCCTTGCAAAGAATATAAGTTGATTAGACGGTAGCCTACCCTCACGTCATAACAACAGGATTCTGTCATTACGCAGGAAGGAAAGCATTGCTTCCCACATATGAATGGAGCAATCATTCCTAAAACTGTTTGCTTCCAAAGGGAGAATTTTTATTTTAACCTATGGTCCCAAGTGGTGTGGACCTCTAATTAGAGGGAAGGTCAACCCTGGCAAGTCTCCTAGTGGGAAAACTCTGGTATGGGAGGAAGTTTTTAGTGCTAGTAGAGGTGTTGCTATGGGCACTGATGTGTAGGAGCCAGATACAGCGGAAGGAAAATAATGAAAAAAGCTGATTAGAAGCTCTGAGAAAGGAATGGAACATTTGTGCTCAACAATAAAATGTAATGCTCTGTTAATCTATTTCTTGGCTGTCCTTACTCTGTAGGTTTTTAAAATACACTTTTGTTCCTCATTTAGTTTCTTACACTGTATTTCCTCCTTTCTCATCACTTTCCCTATATTGACACTGACTTTAATTGTGAATAGATTCAACTCTGCAAGGGTCTGAATATGAAATATAATGTCAGCATCAAGACAATCAACGCTTTTTGTGCCATATGAAATCAAGGATGTTAGATATGGATAGTGCATATTAGAGCCATCCCCAGCAGAGGCTCAGGAAAAGTTCACTGCCAGAGCCATGCACAGAGTTTTTGAATTTCTGGGGTAATTTAGAGAAATGTCTCATGTCCTTCAATACCTATGACACATATTTAAATATGAATACTAATATATGCATATATATGTGTGTGTGTGTGCAAAATTTATCAGGTCTATCCATGTAGATTTGGTAAGAGCAACATTAAATCTGAATGCCTGTTTATTAGCTGTTTGTTCAGGATGTTCCAATAAGCTTATAAATAGGACTTCTCCACCTCAATTTGAGAAACAAGAGAAATTTAAGAAGAAGCATTTTTCCCTACCTAGCCATACTCTTCTTTTATTTAGCATCTGTGAGCCTTGCAATCTATAACAGTCTGCAATTCTGTTTTCCACCTTGTCACTTTACTTCCTTTTCATGTCACTTCTGCATATCTGAAAGTCTTAAGGCTACACTCTACCGTCTCAACTTAAGTTCAGATATGTTAACCACTCACCTTTTCTGTTTTAGCTCTCTTTTTTTAGTTCTACAAGGTGGCTATATTTGATTTCATGTATGTGTGCCCTTTACTCTTCATAAAAGAACAAAACAAAAATATTTGACATTTTAAAATACTGTGTTGAAATCTACACCTGTTGTGTTTCTTCGGATATCTGATTTGTTTTCATACTTCACAGTATTAGGATATCCAGGATCCCAAATGTCATCTCCCTTCTTGCAGACTGAAAAGTCTGCCTGTTATTGGTAAGATGTCACTGATGTTGATTTCACTGTGAGTAAATTCCAGATTATGGAATGAAGCAGCATACTGTAGCTAGAGGGGCTATGCCAACTGAGGGTTAATGTCACAAAGAGAAAGGCTCCTTCATCAACTTTCCCAGAAAGCAGCCTGTTTTTGGTGTCTAGGCTGCAGAGGACCAAACCGGAACATCTAAAACCCAATTCCCCAGGACATGAACCTCCTTTTCCCACACAACCCATCCTCCTAGGAAATAAAGAAATTAGCCCAGGCAGAGAGTACACATGGCCAAATGCCACGGAGTGCCACAGCTATCAGGTGGCACAGATTTAATCTCTAGGCGCAGAGCTGCTGATTTGATTTAGGATAGCAGTTGTTAAGAGCAGAAGGAGCTGCTGGCACAAATGGCGGCCCTCTCGGCCAAGCATGCTTTCCAACTGTCCTGGATTTAGGAGAAAGGAAAAAAAGAGCAGCAAGACGAGAGAGGGAGGGAGAGAATGTGGTAACAGACCTATTGAAGAGTTGGGCTGTAGCTCACTCGGAGGAATTCCATTAAATGAACTCATCCGTCATCTTGCCTTTTATTGATGAGTGGCATTGCTTGGTGGCAAGTGACATAGCAGAACAAATAGCATCAGAGTCCTGGCTCCTGTTCTGCGGCACACACAGACGCGAGGGCCCCCAAACAATGAGTCATTACTTATTACATCCATTATTAACTCAGCTCAGCCTCATTAGGCTTAGAAATTGAGGAGAGAAAAAAAAATCAGAAGCTAAGTAACACCAAGTACCCACGCATTTAGGGGGAAGGGGGTGATGTGAGAGAGACAGTGAACAAGTGAAGGGCAGTTAAAACCAGCAACTCAGCAATTGTGACATTTTCAAATCCTGAGGGTCACGGATAGTTGATTGTGTGTTTTCCCTTTCCTGACATGATTGTGTTGAAGACTACATCTTAAAGCAGGAGGGCTGAAGTTGAAGAATATAGGAAATACATCATTAGCTAATACTAGCCCTTCAAGATAAAGTTTATTAGGAGAGGTGCAGCACCTTTATTAATGGGTGCTTGGAGGTTGCTATATGCTGAAACCTATATGCACGATCACGTTTTCTACAGGGGCTTCTAGGAATAACAGAAGCAACCGCTTACTGTTGTAAAGCAGTATACTTACTTACATATTGCAAGAATGCAGGGAAATCTTTTTCTTTTTATTGGCCCTCACAAATCTACCTATGCTTTCTTAGCATTGGCTGTGCACCCAAAAGTAGGCACATTTTCTGGAATTCAAGTGTGTTAATATAGAATCCACATAATTACAGGGAAAAATGCTTTCATATTTTAGTAATACTACACAAATGATGGAAATACTACACAGAATAATTAGAACTAGGTCTTTGGAAATGATTGTCTTTTGTGACAAAATATGGACTCGTGTTTAGAATAATGTATGAAATATCTCTTCTTTTCCTGGTAACTATGAGTCAAAATTATGTTTCCTGTGACTCCATATGAGACTAACTGATCAGCTCTGTTGACTAAACTTATTAGTTAATGAAGCCAAAATATTTGCTGTATTTTTTTCTTCCTGAATATTAATAAAACAAGATATTTTTCCCATGTGGTCATGACTTCCTTATTCTGAATACATAATCATTAAGTTTCTTGGTTTTCACACACTTCCTTTTTGAATACAATCTTGAAAGATTTCAATTTTTGAGATAGCATAAGAAGACATTCTTGGGTATACATTCTTGTTGAACTTCTATAATACCTATTTTTCTACAGGGTAGTTGAAACTTACAGTAATGTTAATCATACACCATATATACATTAGGTTGTTCAATCAAAGTGTGTTTATAGATTAGCAGTTGGTAATTTACAAGGTCCCTGGGCAATGAAAAGAAAATAAAAAAAA
>NW_012155951.1:2883695-2898137 GCF_000956105.1 Propithecus coquereli | reverse complement strand
ATTCAATGTATAAGTGAACAGAGGATGACAATAGAAATAATAAATTCTGGTATAACCCAGTATTAGAGCCTGCTGTGGCAGGAGCTTACTGCTAGCTGGTCACAGAGACTCAAAAGGCATTCATAAAACAGGGGTTTACTTTGGAGTTGCTGGGACAGTGGGTGGTTTTTAACTGCTTTGTTTTCTTGGTTTCCTTTGGCTCCATATTTTTTTTTTTTTTTGCTCCCATACTGGTCATTGTTTGCTAACCTCAGTGACCCCATGAGGCCATCCCCGTATCATTCATTGGCTCAGAAAGCTCTTTTTCCTTAATGCCCTATCTCCTCTTTTCCTTTCCCATAGCTTCTGAGTCCTAGTTTCCCAGACAGGTGGAACTCCAGTGCCTCTAGGGTACAGGCAGTACAAGTGAATAAGAACAGAAGCTGGGGGTGATTTGGGTGGTGAATAAGAGACCCCAAGCCCTATGCCAAGGAGCGTACATCGAGTGCAGTTGACTAGCGTCCTGCAAATGCTAATGCAGTGCTGCTCGATCCTTTGAATTTCAAGAGTACTGGATATATCTCGCTATTTTAAAATATTGGCAAATCAACAACAATAAAGCATCATTGGAGACCCAATAGAGCATATCTGCGCCACAAACCAGTCCATGGTCACCTATTGACGATCTCCCTTTCATCCTCATTGATGTCTCGTCTCCAGGTCTCTGCACTTTCTCATAATTTAAATCTATAAACTGCAGAGAGTTTCCTGACCAATGCTATATAATTATCTTAAATGGGTTCCAGAAGGACAATCAAAAGACCTTCATTATGGTCTAATTTCTGCTTTGATATTTGTGAAATAATTATCCTTTCTACTTTGGCCAAGTGCTAATATTTGCCTCTCCTATGAACTACATTTCTAAAATTTTAATTTGTCTTCTGTTCTTATCATGGCCTTGTTCATGGTTTCCTTCTAGAAGAGGGAAGAAGAGGCAAAAGACCAATCCTGCTTCCCCTGTGAAACAGAAGTCTGTGGGAGTATTTGGATGGGGCAAACAACACACACTATGGAGAAGAAATATTGACCAACTGGCTTGTATTTTCTGCAAGCTAGTGAAATTCCTAATCCAGATATCTTCAACCAGGCAAAATACGCTTTGTGAATGTTTTTGTTTTAGATTATCGTATGGGATGGGGCTTGAATTAGAACTAATGCATTTCTTAGATTCCCTCTAAGATTTTATAAAACAAAAAAATCAAATATTTTTTGTAGCTCACATTCTAAAACTCATCTTAAGTTGGCGTTAAACATCAAAGATTTAACTTCCTAAATTGTTGGGGTCTAAAGTAGTTAGTTATTGTCTTCTATTTCTTGATAATATTTTGTTATTATTTCATGACTATGCTATGTAAGAGACTAACATATAGTAGGTGATCAATAAACATTTGAAAGATCAGGTTGGCTACATGTCTGCAGGTCTCAGCCTACCACATTATACATATGACCTTAATTTATGTTGGAGTCAGAATATTTAAGAACAGATTAAATTAAAGTGCCATCTGCCAAATTTCTAAAACTAAGGGAAAAATATATTTACAGAAATGATTGGTGTAGGATATGAGAAAGTAAGCAAAGAGGACAAAGGCCAGATTTTATTCAATCCATTTTAATTTAACAGTTATTAATGAGTTTCTAGTATGCAGAGGTTTTGTGCTAGGTACTATGGTTATGTAAAGATGTTTAAACACAATTTTTGCTTGAATAATTAAGATGTCTATTATCTCCCCTTCATCCTTGTCACTCCAGAAACTATGAATACAGTGCTTGCTCATAGGTCAGGAGCTGTATGAGGACATGGAAGTCACTGGGTTCATATTTAACACATTTAAGGCAAAAAAGTCATAGCTGTATTCTAGGGGTGTGGTGCTGTTACCATTAACACTTTTACTGGTACAGAATTATCTTCGGTGTAAAACCCTGGAAGTGTGAAGTCTGTGGACCAAAAGGAAGGGTAGCGATAACGATAATCACACCAGGGCATTCTGAGAAGCTATAAGACATGAGGCTTTGCGAGCAGCCCCTTGCAAAGAATATAAGTTGATTAGACGGTAGCCTACCCTCACGTCATAACAACAAGATTCTGTCATTACGCAGGAAGGAAAGCATTGCTTCCCACATATGAATGGAGCAATCATTCCTAAAACTGTTTGCTTCCAAAGGGAGAATTTTTATTTTAACCTATGGTCCCAAGTGGTGTGGACCTCTAATTAGAGGGAAGGTCAACCCTGGCAAGTCTCCTAGTGGGAAAACTCTGGTATGGGAGGAAGTTTTTAGTGCTAGTAGAGGTGTTGCTATGGGCACTGATGCGTAGGAGCCAGATACAGCGGAAGGAAAATAATGAAAAAAGCTGATTAGAAGCTCTGAGAAAGGAATGGAACATTTGTGCTCAACAATAAAATGTAATGCTCTGTTAATCTATTTCTTGGCTGTCCTTACTCTGTAGGTTTTTAAAATACACTTTTGTTCCTCATTTAGTTTCTTACACTATATTTCCTCCTTTCTCATCACTTTCCCTATATTGACACTGACTTTAATTGTGAATAGATTCAACTCTGCAAGGGTCTGAATATGAAATATAATGTCAGCATCAAGACAATCAACGCTTTTTGTGCCATATGAAATCAAGGATGTTAGATATGGATAGTGCATATTAGAGCCATCCCCAGCAGAGGCTCAGGAAAAGTTCACTGCCAGAGCCATGCACAGAGTTTTTGAATTTCTGGGGTAATTTAGAGAAATGTCTCATGTCCTTCAATACCTATGACACATATTTAAATATGAATACTAATATATGCATATATATGTGTGTGTGTGTGCAAAATTTATCAGGTCTATCCATGTAGATTTGGTAAGAGCAACATTAAATCTGAATGCCTGTTTATTAGCTGTTTGTTCAGGATGTTCCAATAAGCTTATAAATAGGACTTCTCCACCTCAATTTGAGAAACAAGAGAAATTTAAGAAGAAGCATTTTTCCCTACCTAGCCATACTCTTCTTTTATTTAGCATCTGTGAGCCTTGCAATCTATAACAGTCTGCAATTCTGTTTTCCACCTTGTCACTTTACTTCCTTTTCATGTCACTTCTGCATATCTGAAAGTCTTAAGGCTACACTCTACCGTCTCAACTTAAGTTCAGATATGTTAACCACTCACCTTTTCTGTTTTAGCTCTCTTTTTTTAGTTCTACAAGGTGGCTATATTTGATTTCATGTATGTGTGCCCTTTACTCTTCATAAAAGAACAAAACAAAAATATTTGACATTTTAAAATACTGTGTTGACATCTACACCTGTTGTGTTTCTTCGGATATCTGATTTGTTTTCATACTTCACAGTATTAGGATATCCAGGATCCCAAATGTCATCTCCCTTCTTGCAGACTGAAAAGTCTGCCTGTTATTGGTAAGATGTCACTGATGTTGATTTCACTGTGAGTAAATTCCAGATTATGGAATGAAGCAGCATACTGTAGCTAGAGGGGCTATGCCAACTGAGGGTTAATGTCACAAAGAGAAAGGCTCCTTCATCAACTTTCCCAGAAAGCAGCCTGTTTTTGGTGTCTAGGCTGCAGAGGACCAAACCGGAACATCTAAAACCCAATTCCCCAGGACATGAACCTCCTTTTCCCACACAACCCATCCTCCTAGGAAATAAAGAAATTAGCCCAGGCAGAGAGTACACATGGCCAAATGCCACGGAGTGCCACAGCTATCAGGTGGCACAGATTTAATCTCTAGGCGCAGAGCTGCTGATTTGATTTAGGATAGCAGTTGTTAAGAGCAGAAGGAGCTGCTGGCACAAATGGCGGCCCTCTCGGCCAAGCATGCTTTCCAACTGTCCTGGATTTAGGAGAAAGGAAAAAAAGAGCAGCAAGACGAGAGAGGGAGGGAGAGAATGTGGTAACAGACCTATTGAAGAGTTGGGCTGTAGCTCACTCGGAGGAATTCCATTAAATGAACTCATCCGTCATCTTGCCTTTTATTGATGAGTGGCATTGCTTGGTGGCAAGTGACATAGCAGAACAAATAGCATCAGAGTCCTGGCTCCTGTTCTGCGGCACACACAGACGCGAGGGCCCCCAAACAATGAGTCATTACTTATTACATCTATTATTAACTCAGCTCAGCCTCATTAGGCTTAGAAATTGAGGAGAGAAAAAAAAATCAGAAGCTAAGTAACACCAAGTACCCACGCATTTAGGGGGAAGGGGGTGATGTGAGAGAGACAGTGAACAAGTGAAGGGCAGTTAAAACCAGCAACTCAGCAATTGTGACATTTTCAAATCCTGAGGGTCACGGATAGTTGATTGTGTGTTTTCCCTTTCCTGACATGATTGTGTTGAAGACTACATCTTAAAGCAAGAGGGCTGAAGTTGAAGAATATAGGAAATACATCATTAGCTAATACTAGCCCTTCAAGATAAAGTTTATTAGGAGAGGTGCAGCACCTTTATTAATGGGTGCTTGGAGGTTGCTATATGCTGAAACCTATATGCACGATCACGTTTTCTACAGGGGCTTCTAGGAATAACAGAAGCAACCGCTTACTGTTGTAAAGCAGTATACTTACTTACATATTGCAAGAATGCAGGGAAATCTTTTTCTTTTTATTGGCCCTCACAAATCTACCTATGCTTTCTTAGCATTGGCTGTGCACCCAAAAGTAGGCACATTTTCTGGAATTCAAGTGTGTTAATATAGAATCCACATAATTACAGGGAAAAATGCTTTCATATTTTAGTAATACTACACAAATGATGGAAATACTACACAGAATAATTAGAACTAGGTCTTTGGAAATGATTGTCTTTTGTGACAAAATATGGACTCGTGTTTAGAATAATGTATGAAATATCTCTTCTTTTCCTGGTAACTATGAGTCAAAATTATGTTTCCTGTGACTCCATATGAGACTAACTGATCAGCTCTGTTGACTAAACTTATTAGTTAATGAAGCCAAAATATTTGCTGTATTTTTTTCTTCCTGAATATTAATAAAACAAGATATTTTTCCCATGTGGTCATGACTTCCTTATTCTGAATACATAATCATTAAGTTTCTTGGTTTTCACACACTTCCTTTTTGAATACAATCTTGAAAGATTTCAATTTTTGAGATAGCATAAGAAGACATTCTTGGGTATACATTCTTGTTGAACTTCTATAATACCTATTTTTCTACAGGGTAGTTGAAACTTACAGTAATGTTAATCATACACCATATATACATTAGGTTGTTCAATCAAAGTGTGTTTATAGATTAGCAGTTGGTAATTTACAAGGTCCCTGGGCAATGAAAAGAAAATAAAAAAAAACCCTTAGTATTGAAGACAAAGGTTGAAGTTCTTCCTTTCATGGAGTTTTTTGCTACAATAATATTTTTGACAGCAAAAAAAGCAAAATAGTAATCAAAATCAAATAGTAGTCAAATATATGGGCAAATAAATAATTCATACCAATGTTAATTTTCCCTATGTTGCTTTTTTGTCTACATTTAATTATACATTTGAAAAAATAATTAAATATCTTTAAAATGTGAAGTTATATACGCTAACAGATTGCAGGATGCTGAGTTTGATTGCACACATATTTGAAATATATTTTAATATCTCATAAAAATCATTGATTTATTCAATTATGCATTCATTCAGCTATCAAATACAGCTTTATTTCATGGTCATCCTGATTATTAAGCTATGAACAATCAAACCACATTATAACTCTCACCTTTTGATATAAATGAGTGATATTTCTCTCCTGACATTAGTATGAAAGCAGAAAAAATTTTAAAAAAAGGTGGAAAAAAGAGGGAGAAAAAGAGAAGGAGGAAGAGAAATGTGTGTGTCTGTGTGTGTGTATAAATTTGGCCTTCTAATTTTAAAATTAAAGTCCCTGGTTATTAACATTTCTAAAAAAGTTAGCAAAAGTAGCTTATTTTATTCTATTTTAGAATGTATTATGCATTTATCCATTGGTCATAGTTTGGATGAAGGCATCAGGGCAGAGAAGATTGGATCAGATATAAATGACATCCATTTATTTTTGGTTTTGTTCTTAAGCAACTTCTACTTTAAAATACTACGTTCAAAGTTGTTGTCTCATTTGGACTTACCATCATCATAGAAGGATAGATTTATCAGTTTTATACATCTGTAAACCTGCATTGTAATAATTCTACCCTATGGAATAACTGCTTTTCCATCAAATAGACCTTACAACTATTCAAAGATAATTATTAGGTATCCTAACATTGTTCTGTTTTCCAGCTTATACACACACTCAGTGCTCTCAACTGTACTATAAGGAAGAATCATTTCAAGCCAAGGCAACAGAGAGAGAATAATAGTTTTTATGAAGTAGGAATATAATTATAACTCAATGGCTTTATCTGCTCTCCCTACTCCCCTCTTTCTAGGCAAACAGCTATATTGTTGCACAGTAGGCTCCTTCATTTCTTTTTTTCTAGTTCAAAAGTGCTAGACCCAAAGGATAGCTATCATGAGTTTGTAAAACATTTTCTTAGGGCAAAGCTCTTTTTCTAGTGATGGGGTCATGTACCCTAGAGGCCACCACCATAACTGACAAAATTTTCCTGCTACAAATGGAGGTTTCTTTACCACAGAACCTGGCTCTCATCCAGTCTTTCTTATTTTCCACTGAAAATTGCCATGGTGTTTTACTTTCTTGTCCAGCAGGTCTTTCTAAGGGTTACTGAAGAGAAATGCCCTTCTCCCACCAAAAGCGTGTTATGCTACAGAGCAGAACTGACATGTGTCCTCATTTGTCATATAGAAATTCCGGTAGTATGGATTTTCACCTGGCTTCCTCTTTGTTAGAGTCCCTTCTTCAAACTCACCCTGACCCAAAGAAGGCTGGGACACAAGAAAATGTGAGTGACATTTTACCACTGGATAATCAATAATCCTCCACCTCTAATTCTGACCTTTTTCTCCCATCAAATTTACACGCAAATCTCCTTCTTGAAGGTGAACTCATCCCTCATCCAGAACACTGCAAGGACTTGCAGAGGTTGCTCATGTTTCTCACAGACTGTGGATCTTAGTCCTTTTGAATTCTTCAAGCAAATATACCTTTAGGGAGACATGCCTAACATTCTCATGTAAAAAGTCCACTACTTGTGAATATTCAGGGGATATAAAGCTTCGATCCTCTTGCTGAAATGACCTCCACGTATCTAATAAGGTTTGCAAACCATGTGGCTTCGTACATTCTTATGACTCTTTTAGGCAGCAGCCTTCTATTTTGTGAAGGAGTATGTTTAAGTGCAGCGTACACTTTCAGGATGAGATTTTCCAAGCCTCATCATTTGTCTGTGGTGTCCAGGGCATCAACCTCCTGGCATCTGGATCCAGTGGGAAGCCTATCCCTTGTTGTGGTGCAGCTAATCCAGTTAGGTTACCTTTGGATGCATGCCACTGTCTGAGCTGATGTATAAGTTCACTACTTTGGCTGTACAAGTTGAACTTATGTCACCTTAGTCTAACAAAATTTGAGGCCTTGCTACTTTATATTTATTTTCTTTTTAACTTCCAGATACGAAGGATGGATACTTGATGCTCAGTACAGTAAAGCTCAAGAATCTCCACCACCCCACACACAGGCAACTACCTTTAAAAACAAAAATAGAATATAATCACCCCAGTAGAGAGCCAGGAAAGCATACAGCAAAGAGAGATTCCACACTATGATTGAGTGGGTCTTTGAATGAGACTTAAACGCTCTATACGATTAGCCACAGGCAAAGGCAGAGTAGGTGTCTATCTGCTGGTATGATTGAAGGGTGACAGGTAATCTCACTGCCCAAATGTATGCATATCCCCTAAACCACCATGCTGTTATTAGAGAATTGTTCCTGTGGGTATTACTTCTAAAATGTCACCGTAAAAATGCAAATACTTTACCTAGACGTAATGGAACATTAAGCCATTTATAGTCATTTAAATTTTAGGAAAGCTTATAACATTGACACAGAGCTAGAGTGGATCCAGGAAAACAGGATATATAAAAGAATCATTGATTTAGAGGACTTTCATAGCATCTCTAAGAAGCCCGTGAAAAAAGATGGGAATGGGAGAAGGTTGTGTGTTGGAGATAAGGATGCCTTAGTAGGGTAAGTTGAGGATCAGTAGGTTAAAAAAAAAAAGAATGCAGCACCATCAAAGATAACTTTTCCATAATTTGCCAATTTACCAAAAGTTGACCCTGGCACTGTAAGCTAAACCAAAACTGATGATTTGGAGCATTTAGTTCATGTTAGGTGTGGTTGATTGTTGCCTCGAAACAGCCTAGGAAACAGGATCCTTAAACCGTAAATTTGTCCCTGGCACTGTGAAAGTATACCAGAGTTTCCTTTTATTTAGTAGAAATAATTGGCCGGCCTTTTCTCCAAATATTATCTCCATATTATTATTATTACCATTTTCTTCTTTACCTTTCAGAGTATAAAAGAAAAATTGTGCCATAACATGTTAAAAGACTTTCTTTAAGATCATTGCATTGAGAAAAATTGAACCCAATTCCACTGAAACTAAATGAAGGAGGAATTTTAAATGCTTGGTGAGCTAATAAAAAGGTATTGAAAGACAGGATGTTGGGGACATTGCTGATACTCTCAAGCCTGTCTCGCATGACTTCTCAGCAAGTTATATTTCCTTCTTTGATTCATTGTTGTTCTGCTCCTTGAAACATATCTGATGTACCCCTAGTACTGTATGTCCTCAGATTTATGAATGTATGCCCATCTTTCACCTCTACTCAAATGTATCTGGTCGTTGATGGAGGGTTCTTCCTGCGATGGTAGGCTTCCCATCTTTTAAACACTGAAACATGTACAACCACCTTAAATGATAGTCATTATTATTTTCCTTGGAGAGCTGAGAAAATGGAAACAGAGAGAAATTATGGACTTGCTCTAAGCCCTAAAAGTAGTGAGGGGAAGAACCAGAACTCAGCTCCAACTGCCCTGTCTCTTAGCTCACTCCCCACTGAAAATCCCCCCTGGCAAACCAAATCTTATCCAAGCCAGCACCCAATTCAAATCCGGTCTTTTGTCTGATGAACTGCATATGAAAGCCTTCCCTTCTTTGAATTGCTAAATCATCTTTCTGGCAAGCCTTACTCAATGCTCCATAAAATTAGTTAAATATCATTTAGCTGGGGCAGGGCACTTGTTGAGCCTTCTGCTGAGAACAAAGTTGAAATAGATATAAAACTTTCCAGTATAGTAGAAACTCTCTGATGTCTGCTGCAATCCCTTGCCCAGTGTCTCTTTTATTACTGTCCCAGAGTAAGAAATTTGCAGTACACACTCTGGTTGCTCAAGGAGGAAGGATAGTGCCTCAAATGAAGAACTTGATATTACAGGTTACTGGCTTCTGATATCACAGTCTCTGGAAGACACAGCTGGTCCAACCTACCCACTGTATATTAGGAAATTGAAAACTGATGTTGAAGTTGTTTGTTCAATGGAATGAAGTTTCTTGTTAAACTTCCATCTTTAGAAACTTAAAATTGCAAAATAAAGAAGTTCAAATCTTTATAAAAGTAGTAAACCGATAGCAGTCACTATTTTGACCTTGAAACATGTAAGAAGGATAAACCAGGTACTGACTAGAGATATTTAACCTATTAAACACTTAGCAGATTTATACAAAATGGAATAATGAAAACTAAGACTGTTCAGGGTTTTGGAAAGAAATATTTCCTTTCCATAGGAATCTTTCCCATAGACATCTTGGCCCTATCAGACACAGTATACCGGATTGATTTATGGTCTTGTGTTTTTAAACACTCACTGATTCTGAGGTTCACCAATAAAACAATGGGAACATGTAGTAAATATGCAATGGCCTATTCACATATTTTACATATATGTATATATTTGCCCACACATATATTGCAACATTTGATTTATATTCAGTTAATCTTTTTATCTGTATATGTAACATTTTACATTTATGAAGCATTTTTTTTCAAAGCCATCATAAAAATTAATTTGATTGTTTTCTTTACCACAAACCTAAACAAAGCAGGCCTTGTACATATTTTATGGCTGGGGCCACAGAGTTTATAGGAGATCACATGGGTTAGTTCGTGTTTTAGGCTTTGCAAGGCTATGCTGCAATGTTATCACTAAGGAGTTCAGTCTTTGTTTAGCTTTAGCATCTCATTTTTAATTTAATCTCAAAACGTTGCCTTCATTCTAAGGCAGAATGAGAGAACTGATGCCAGTGGTGCAAGTGGGGCTAGAAGTAGGCTCCAGGAAGATGGGAAGTGTGTAGTTTCCTCCGTCTGATTCTCTGGAGAGCTGGCTTTCAAGTACTTCTTGGAAAGTAAATGAGAATTTCGGTGTCTCATAGCACTAATTAATTCTTAAAGGAAAAGCAGAAGAAAGTGGAATTGCTTGACAGCTGCCCTGCACATCAAAGTGTCAATGCCAGTTAACAGATGCCACTGATCAGCTGCTTTCAACTTGTTTTCATATGTCTATCAGCAGAACAGCAGAAAGTTTTTATAGTTCCTTTCATGAGTTTAGACTCAAGCGAAATGCACCTCCTAAAAACAATGTACATTCAACATTTTGTACTTCCTTGGGTATTGTTTCCTTTGCCAGCAATTGCTAATTTCCATGAACCCATGATTTTCGTCAGTAGCTGCTACAAAATTTTACTGGATACCTGCTATGTGCAAGAATCTGCAATGAGAACTCAATAATATAAAATGATGTAGGTAACAGTTCTACTCTTAAAGGGCTTAAAACTTGGAATGATTAAAACATAGTAGTAGAGAAAAATATAAGATACCATATACTAAGCAGCAAAATATTATTCAAAACAAAAATGACTGCAGTAATTAAAAGAGGGATTCTAATGGTATACTTTTACAATTTTATAATTTCCTTTATTTTCCTCTTGACTAATATCTTCTTTTTTCATCTTAATAAAGTATTCCAACATACCTCTTAAAGCTAGAGAGCGGCTTCTATAGGAGTCATTAATTATTGCTAATTAAAGAAGCTTACTCTTGACCTGGAGCAAAGGGAGTTGATTTTGAAGGAAAGAGCTTGATCTGAAAAGTGACTGATTTTGCAGGTTAGATCAAATGTATACACATTCTAAGAATTTTAATAATATTTGAGTAATAAAAATAATATAATAGCAACATCTTTCAACTTATTCTTCATAATTTATAAAACTTGCATATATCTGTACATTCATGTAATTCTTACAGAAATTCTGTGAGGTAGTCAGAAATTGCTATCTTCCTTTTAGGAATTAGGAAACTTCAGCTGTAGATTAAGGTTGTAAAGTTGGGATTGAGGATAATAAGAGTCCATGGTGTTCTCACACTGACCAAGGCCCAGGTACACTACTGCATTGTATCTAAAATATTAACACCCAAAACCAAATTTACTGAAGAATGAATTCTAAGATTTTTTTGGAAAAAAAAATGATCTAGAAAAGACAACCTTTGTACATAATCGTACAGTTGAAACAGCCTGTTTCTGGCAGCCCTAATTCCTATTCTGCAACTTCCTGTCCTTTCCTTGTAGTGATTCTCCAATCCCAACCATCACTCTCCTGCTTTGTGGAAAGTTTTTTCATTGCTCCATCTTTCTTGGCAGAGACAAAGTGGAAGATGAAATGTACAGCGTGCAGAAACTGCCTGATATTATTGTTGTGTATCTTCGTGCATAATCTCTCTGATCCAGGTTTAGAAAAGGGAGTTTGTAAGGGCTAAGGTTAAATATGACGAAAAATTCTATTTGTCCTTCACTGCTTCATTAGAGTGATCTCCTCTTGGGAACCTCTCAGACATGCACAGCAAGAGTCGACCTATCTTCCTCTGTACTTTGGTGGCACGCTAGGCTTATGTCTATTGCAAAATAATGCGTTGGATACTATTAGAAGCTTGTGCTTGCAATTATCTCCTCACTGAATGTGAGAGCTTTAAGAAAAGAATTCTGTCTATCTTTATCCTGAGCACCAAGCATAATGCTGTGTACATTGTAAGGGCAGGGTAAATACTAGCCAAATGAGAAAATAAATGAAATGGGATGGAATGATATTTGAATCATCTATGTATTTAATTTCCCTCAATTTCTCATAACATCTAAATCATAATAATATTGTATTTATTAAGGAAATTCACATTCGTGCTCATTTCTGAAAAAGGCACTTAGGAAATCACTCTCAAACATATAACAAAAGTAAACACAGACTTGAAATTGCAAAGGGATTATTTGCCAATGATGCATAATTCCCAACTCAAAAAATAGATGAGAGGATTCAACTCATTCTGATCACTCTGGATTGTGCCTGGAACTACTAAATTAACTACTACAGTCCAGATGTAGCTGCAGTTGGGAGCTGTTATTTTAAGATCCCTCAGCATAAAATGAACGACATACACGTATTAAATTATTAACAGGCTAGCTTTATAAATCCAAGCCCAGGTGAAAACAACTGGGAGAGGAAAGCTATGAAACAAAGTAGATCAAAGGATGCAATTTGCTCAACACTCTCCCAACAGCCTTTCAGCATTTCTCCTCCTTGAACAAGGGTCTTTTAGCTGTAATTACAATCAGCTGAGTGGAAGCAATGGTCACATCACCTGGAGGCAGGCAAAGTTCACTGATTCAGGCCCCAAATACATTTAATTTGAGTCTATATATGGATAGTGGGGCATATTTTTCTGGGATTTATTTTAACTTCCCCACTAAAACCTATGCTTCTCTTCCCCCCACCAGCAATTAGAAGGCAATTTCAAATCAACTGGATCTTATTTCTAAATATGATTAAATAAATGAATAATAATGAGCAGTCATTGAAGCTTTTTCTTTACAAGTTCACCAAATTTCAGATTTTGAAAACATTCTCACAAGTCCCGGAGGTGTAGCCTAGTAATTAAAGAGCTGGGACACTCTTAACTTACAGAAAAGAAAATATATAAAGTTTTATATTAATATTTAAATGTCATTTTACATTACATAATTTCTTTGTGAATAAATTGTCCTGATGGCCTTCACAATAACCTTGCGTGCTAACACATGCACTATCATCCCATTTTCTATCTGAGTAAACTTGAGCTTACTGAGATATATCTCAGCCATCCATGGTAGTAGAAATCACCTAGGAACTATCACAGGAGAAGATGTTTATTTCTTGGGCCAAGAAAAATGATAAAAGTTGAAGACATTACTTATGTTCGTGGACGTAGCATCAGGGGAGACTTAAGATCGGGATATTTACTAGAGTTGTGAGATAGGGTTTTGACCTCTTGTGGATTTATAGCAGCATGGAAAATATCCCCTGTATACATTAGTCAGGGTTTGATTAGAAAAACAGAACCACTAAGAATGATATATGTATAGGTAAAGACAGACAGAGATTTAACAAGAACTTGACCATATTCAATTTCAAGAACTGGTACAAGGCTGTTTTCTTTGCATCTGAGCCAGGAATAATCAGGGCAGGCAGCCAGAAAGGGATGATAGATATTGAAGTTGGGGAAGATAAGGACAAATTGAAAACCAAAAAGATCAACCAGAATCCACAGGACAAATTGGAACCCATGTTTATCTCTCACCACCTCCAAGCTTCAAACTTCAATGATATGTGGGAGCTTATAGAAAATATGGTACCCTTCATCAGGGAGCCAAACACATACATGATCCATAAGGTAAAAAACAAAACAAAACAAAACAAAACTAAAGACGAACCAGTAAAAACCAAAAGAGCTGCAGACTCAGCTACTGTCTCACCAACATGAACAAGATAATCCTGTCCATCAATAAGGGACAGTGTGTGTATGAGCCACAAGTCCCTGGAACCCCTCCACGTACCTTTTTGAACTTTAAATTTCAGCTTTACTTTTTACCTTCCAAATCTCAAAATGTTGTCTGAAGCTCATGAAATCTCAGAGTTATACAGGGAAAAGAAAAATCTGGAAAATGTAGTTCTAGTTTAGTTATATTGAATCAATACAAATCTACTACACTACCATAGCATGTGTGTGTGTAAAATGTGTACAAAGTTTATGAAGAAGAGAAGATATCATTTCATAATATTAAAATCTAATAAAAACAATAACACAAGGTAAAGGGGGTATTCTTGTTATTGACTATTTAATAGATTTAAGTGCTGTGATAAAAGGTTAAACATAAAGCATAAAATTTAGGGAGTCTAATAATGTATTAGCCAAACTAGTATTTAGATGCAAGGAGGCTTTTTGCTCAGCCTGAGAAAATACGACTTGTAGGTAAGATTTGAGGCTACATTTTGAATTAATAAGTACAAAGTCAGTTAATTTTGCCAAGCAATGGATCCAGCATCTAGCTTCATCTGCTAACTTAACAATATAAATAGAAATGGCGAATTT
>NW_012155951.1:2878129-2882288 GCF_000956105.1 Propithecus coquereli | reverse complement strand
TTCTTCTCCTTGTATTGCAGTAAAAAAGATAAGTCTGTATACTAATACATTCTTGACATTGCAATAAGACAATTTTCTATAATGAAAACTATAAAACAATAACAGCATGCAAACATTTTCTCCCATTTTGTAGGTTGTCTGTTTGCTCTCGTGATAGTTTCCTTGGTTGTGCAGAAGCTTTTTAATTTGATTAGGTCTCATTTATTTATTTTTGTCATTGCACCTCTTGTATTATTCTGGATAGAACTGAAGCCCATTCTAAGTGAAGTATCACAAGAATGGAAAAGCAAGCACCATACATACTCACCATCAAATTGGTATTACCTGACTTAACTGACCAACACTTAAGTGCACATATAGTAGTAACATTCAACAGGTGTTTGGCAGGTGGGAGGGGGGAGGAAGTGATGGGTATATTCACACCTAATGGCTGCAGTGAGCACTGTTGGGGAATAGATACGCTTGAAGCTCTGACTCTGGTGGGGCAAAGGCAATATATGTAACTTAAACATTTGTACCCCCATAATATGCTGAAATAAAAAAAAATAATGACAGAAATTGAAGAGGACACAAAAAATGAAAGATATTCCATGCTTATGGATTGGAAGATTAAAATACCCACACTACCCAAAGCAATCTACAGATTCATTGCAATCCCAATCAAAATACCAATGGCATTCTTCACAGAAATAGAAAAAAATAATCCTAAAGTTTATATGGAGCCACAAAAGATGCAGAATAGCCAAAGCCATCCTGGGCAAAAGGAACAAAATTGAAGGAATTATAATACCTGACTTTAAATTATACTACAGAGCTATATTAACCCAAACCACATGATACTGGCATAAAATCAGAAATGTAGACCAATAGAACAGAATAGAGAATGCAGGAATAAATCCACATACCTATAGTGAACTAATCTTCTACAAAGATGCCAAGAACATACGGTGGGGAAAGGATGATCTCTTTAATAAGTGGTGCTGGGAAAACTGGATGTCCACAAGCAGAAGAGTGAAACTACACCCTTATCTCTTACCATATACAAAAATAAAATCAATATGGGTTAAAGACTTAAATCTAAGACCTGAAATTAGGAAACTATTCAAAGAAAACTTTGGGGAAATGCTTCAGGATATTTAGGCAAGAACTTCTTGATTAATACTTACAAAGCACGGGCAACCAAAGCAAAATTGGACAAGTGGCATGACATCAAGCTGAAAATCTTCTGCATAACAAAGGAAAAAATCAACAAAATGAAGAGACAACCCACAGAATGGGAGAAAATATTTGCAAACTACCCATCTGACAAGGGATTAATACTAGAATATATAAGGAGCTCCAACAACTTGATAGAAAATACTCAAATAATCTGATTTAAAAATGGGCAAAAGATCTGAATAGACATTTCTCAAAAGAATACATAAAAATGGCCAACAGGTATATGAAAAAATTCTCAATATCATTAGTCATCAGAGAAATGCAAATCAAAGCTACAATGAGTTACCATCTCATCCCAGTTGAAACGGCTCTCATCAAAAAGACAGAAAATAACAAATGCTGGTGAGCATGTAGAGAAAGGTGAACTCTTGTACACTGTTGGAAGGAATGTAAATCAGTGCATCCACTATGCAAAACAGCATAAAGGTTACTCAAAAAACTAAAAATGTATCTGCAATATGACCCCATAATCCCACTGCTGGTTATATTTCCAAAGGAGGGAAATTTCTGCACTCCCTTGCTTATTGTAGTACTATTCACAATAATCAAGATTTGGAATCAATGTTAGTGTCCATCACTAACATTGAGAGATTTTCATGAACAAGATTTTTTTTTTGAGAATTATCCAAAATCATCATTTCTTTTTCTCTGTACTTTCATCCTCCCTCACTCAGATTTTTTATGCCTTTTAGTTTAGAAAATTTACGTTAAGGAGGGATGAAGAGGATATTTCTGCTAAAACATATCTTGGACTCAAACTATGGTTGTTTCTTCAGACTACATAAAAGACCCATAAGCTAGAGGAGCATTGAGTAGGGTTGAGAGGGCAGACATTTTTTCATAAATTCAATGTATGCTGAGTAAACTTCTTTATGTCCAATACTATGTAAGGCCCTGAGTAAACAGTAGTAAAAATGGGGAAAGGGCCTTATTCCTACTTTCAGAAAGCATGCAGGACAAATAGGGAGAGCTTATCATGTAATTAAAATACAGGTTTACAGTTACTCTGTGAATAAAGTAGCTGGGAGAGAGATGTCCATGGATCCCACTGCAACATCCTTCCCTAAGTTGGGGGATTCAAGATTCCTCTCAAAAGTAAGTACTATCTCATCTGAGTTCCTAGACAAAGAAGCACAATGGAGAACATTGTAGGAAGAAGGATGAACATGAAAAAAGTTTAGTGACAGAGTTTAAGTCAGTTTGGAGAAATTGATACTATTCAGTATGGCTGAATATTGGGGGGGATTTTGGTCCAGACCAATATGGAAAACAACAGAGGGAGAAGAAAAGTGAAGAAGAGCATTAGAAAAGTCTCCCATGGAAAAAAGAAATTCCTAACCCTTATTGCTACCTATTATTATATACCATTTGAACTTTATTTCTTTGAGTCTTTTGCTACCTGGTATCTCCCAAGAGTCTCCCATTAAAATGCAAATGTAGTTGGAAGGTATATTAATCAAATCCCCTTTACAAGCTAAGAACTTGGTGGATTTTAGAATAGCTAAGGAGTGTAGGTGGAAAATTGCCAAAGAAAGCTTCACCCGTTGTACAATTTTGCTGCAGGCTATCTCCACTTATAATTATAATGCCCCCCTTCTTCTCCCTGAGAGAAACTGTATTAATGCTTCAGTGCCAAGACCTTAAGGCAGGAGCTTCCAGGCTGGCTGGAAGCAAATAGTAGAGAAAATGTCATAAGCACGTCCTCAATGATTTCCAACAATTTCTGAAGACTCTGAGATGTGATTCCAAAGTTTTCTGGGTAAGAATCCAGCTCTGGTCTTCTGAGATTCACCCGTCACCAGACTTTAATTCTTTCAAATGTTTAGAAATGATAACGATATCCCTCTTTCCTTAAGCTGTAAAGATTGCATTTTATTTGGTTCTTGGTAAATCAATCCTTCCTGACATATAGGCAAAGCCTATGCGGCAGACAAATTTACAATTGCATTGTCAATTTAAGACAAGATCAGTATATTTCCACATTGCTTAAAAATATATAAAAATGGATAGGAAGAACAAGTGTGTCATATTTAAATAAAGTCATTGATTCTGAATATCTGTAGTGATCATTCATCTCTACCTCCTACCATTGGAGATATGACAGGAAACCCTTGACTTAGGATGTATAATTAGCTGAACCCTCTCTGTATCTACAGTATTATTTATTTTATGGTTTTCAGTGGCTCTCCCAGGCACCTGTATGAAATTCTGTGGCTACAGACTAATTTTTTTTTTTTTTTTTTTAGGAAACAAAGAAAAGCTTAACAGGATTGACAATCAGATAATGGAAGGAGGAAGTGGGGATAAAAATGAGAAAGAAGGACACTGAGTGGGTGGCTTGCACAGATGTCTTTAGAAGAGCCCATGGGGATACTATGGACACTTTCATTTATTTTTCTTCCTATCTCTTTCTCTCTCAATCTCTCTTTCTCTCTTTCTTTCCTTTTTTATAAATTTTTTTGGTGCGATGACTCTGAATTAGACCAAGGCAATTTGAAAGGGGTACCTAAAACACGCATTTATATAAGATTTGGACAACACTGAGTTTAGTCTTCAGATGGCTACTATTTACTCAGATTGGATTTATAGGCCCATGATAATAGAAGAGAACCTGAAAAATAAGAGCAGAATTTATAGTATGCATTTTGTTTGTTTCAGACATAGAGCATTGTGGTAGAGATCACTAAGACTCACTTTACTTAGCAAGATCTAACATTCTGTTTTCAAAAAGTTAAATAATTTTAGTATTCACTTTTACACATGCAACTAATATAATTACCAAATTCATATTGTTTTGACTGTCCCGCGTTCTCCCTTCCAAAACCTTTTTTGCCAGACTAGATATATGCCTTTGGCTGTTGACTTTGATGAAATGAACTAGATAATTGCCAAATTTTTACTTTATTATGTGCCCATATAGACACAGTCTAATTGGGCCATA
>NW_012155951.1:2860047-2876279 GCF_000956105.1 Propithecus coquereli | reverse complement strand
AAGCTTAGGTATTTGTTTACTTAGGAGATAGTCACATGTTCAAAAGGAGAATGGAATCTTTTCAATTTTTTTTTTCTGAAAACTAGATCTCATGACATATGTTATGTGCAATTTACTTAAATTTCAAGGAGTATTTACATAGTATTCTTATTTTCTTAAACTCTTCTCTTTGGAACTAGTGTACCATAATCCCCTTGTTCTTCCTTCATCTCTCTAATTGATAATGCATGTTTTCTTTACTGGGCAGTCTTCCGCTCCTACTTCTTAAATTCTGGTATTCCACAAGGCTGAAATGGAGGGATTGCAAAGAAAGAAGCCATGCCATCCATATCAATGTTTTTAAAAACATAGTCTCTTTGTCCTTTGCGCTCTCGTTTCATCAATTATAAACCCCTTTTCCACAACATATTATGCTCTATTTACAAGTAAGTGTTTCATTACTTGTCTACACTCCTAAGCTCTGAGCTCCTTAAAAGCATGGGCCATTTGTCAAAACAAAGAATGTATGTATGAATGAATTAATTAGTACATACATGAAGAGATGATTGTCTCCACCCAAGTGGTACAGAGAAGTCCTTTAAGGATATATTTGAAACACAGCCTAGCTGTTTAATCCACTTTAGAATTGTCTCTTTGTCTCATGTATATGTTCATGTATTCTATAACATCATCTATACATACATCCTGTTAGAGGTGACCATCACATCTTTTCAATACAACTGAAATTGGTCTCTGAATCTATTCTTGACTCTATTCAATCCATCTCAACAATGCAGATAGAGAGTTTGTATCAAAAAACAAATCTGAAACTGCCAAATCTTCTAACCCCAAACCAGTCCTCCTCCTAGAACGTGGCCACTAGGGTATTTAAGGATGCACGACTGCAGCTGATGCAGAAGTTCTTTCCCAGATGTTCAATTTGACCTGGGGCAGCTCAATCAAAGTTTGTAAGGTTTCCAGCATTCCTAGTGGGAATTTTCAGAAAAGGAGGCATATGGATTATTCTGGCAAGTAGAATATGCAGACAGAAACTCATGTACGATGAATTCAGAACTTGAAATCTCCCTGAGAACAAGTCAAATAATAACATTATTTGTAACAATAATATTAATAAATAATGAAAGGAGCAGCGTTAGTGCTTTTCAAGGAAATGAATCAATAATCCATAAAGCAATGGGAGTGAGGGAAGTGAGGCTACCTGCTGAGAGTCACAGAAGAAATACAGAAAAAGAGAAAAACAAAAAACATTAAAGGGGCTTAAACCCACATACATAACAACTTTAGAGTAAAGGAGATAGGCAGGTGGAGGTTGAGGGGGCAATTCCCCTCTCATAGTTTATTTCCTACATTCCGAATCAGTTGGCTTTCCTTTCATGTCTTTATGCTAAGGTGTTCAAGTCATGTCCAAGCCATGAGGAAAAAAAAAAAAAAAAGAAAGCTATTTTTTATTTTGGATCTATTGAATTCAATCCAACAGTTACATATTGAGACTTTACCATGTGTTCAACAGTGTCCTGGGCACAATGTGTGATAATAGAAGTTTTAGGCTTTAGACTCAGTTCTAAAATTAAACAGTTTTCTGAGAATCCACAAAGCATTTGGACTTTAAAAACATTTGTTTATTTGTAAAAAGAAACTATTAAACTTTCGTATCTATTGATTTCTTAATATAGTAAATACGAATATATTTATATATACACATATATGTGTGTATATATGATAATAGGAGATATATATAGATAGATACATATACACATATATGTCATAATATATATCAACTTTACCCCAGATGGCTACCAAACCTAATCGAGGATTAATATATGTATTAACATTCAATTATTAGTAAAAATGGTGAACCTGTGCACAAGTTGTGGATTAAATATTGTTTCACGCTCTAGATACTGCTGTTATCTTGAGAAAGAATGGCCGAAAAAGATAGTAGGTGGTTTCATGAATTGTGAAGGTTGCCCTAGGCCTAGAATAATACCTTGTTGGCTAGAGAGGAGGGCAGAGAGCATCCTCCTAAAGTGTAAAACAGGGAAAGATGAATCAATGGTACTAGAAAGATCACCATGTTAACCTGGGTCAGATAGGAATTGCCAGGAATGAAAGACTGGAGAGATGGGAAACATAACTGTATGAAGAAGGTGGAATTCCAGAAATGAAAAGGAGCCACCAGGCATGTTTAGAGTGGTCTCGTTCTCCATTTCATGATGTTGTTGGACTGCACCATTCTTAAATTCATTACTCGTCTTCACTTCCTGAACTCCCCTGGACAGACACACACTTCAACCATTCTCTCCCACCCCTCTGGGGAATCACAGGGATCTGAGTACACCTGTAGTGGCTGCTCTGCTGTGGTGACATAGGGTGTGCCACACACCGAAGACCCTATTTCTTTCTCCTCCTTCTCCTCTCGTGACAAGTCATGCCAAAGCATGGTTGCAGGTGCTGCCGCATGGCCAAGTAGGATTTTTATCTTGGGAGGAGACTGACACAGAGATACAACAGGCATGGAAAAGAAATAGAAAAGCAAAAACAAAATAAAAAAAAAACCAAAAACCTAAATAAATAAATAAAATAAAGACATCAAAACACATGCTGTGGATTAGGTTAAAAGCTTAGGTATTTGTTTACTTAGGAGATAGTCACATGTTCAAAAGGAGAATGGAATCTTTTCAATTTTTTTTTTCTGAAAACTAGATCTCATGACATATGTTATGTGCAATTTACTTAAATTTCAAGGAGTATTTACATAGTATTCTTATTTTCTTAAACTCTTCTCTTTGGAACTAGTGTACCATAATCCCCTTGTTCTTCCTTCATCTCTCTAATTGATAATGCATGTTTTCTCTACTGGGCAGTCTTCCGCTCCTACTTCTTAAATTCTGGTATTCCACAAGGCTGAAATGGAGGGATTGCAAAGAAAGAAGCCATGCCATCCATATCAATGTTTTTAAAAACATAGTCTCTTTGTCCTTTGCGCTCTCGTTTCATCAATTATAAACCCCTTTTCCACAACATATTATGCTCTATTTACAAGTAAGTGTTTCATTACTTGTCTACACTCCTAAGCTCTGAGCTCCTTAAAAGCATGGGCCATTTGTCAAAACAAAGAATGTATGTATGAATGAATTAATTAGTACATACATGAAGAGATGATTGTCTCCACCCAAGTGGTACAGAGAAGTCCTTTAAGGATATATTTGAAACACAGCCTAGCTGTTTAATTCACTTTAGAATTGTCTCTTTGTCTCATGTATATGTTCATGTATTCTATAACATCATCTATACATACATCCTGTTAGAGGTGACCATCACATCTTTTCAATACAACTGAAATTGGTCTCTGAATCTATTCTTGACTCTATTCAATCCATCTCAACAATGCAGATAGAGAGTTTGTATCAAAAAACAAATCTGAAACTGCCAAATCTTCTCCCACTCCCCATTATTAAAATATTCAATTAATCCCTATGGCCTAGAATAAAATTTAAAATACTTATCATGATTTAAATAATATTTTCAATGTTTGGAGAGCAATCTATTAGCAACCATGACATAATATTTTTAAAGAATAGAACAGAAAGAAGAGAAAATTCCAAAAGACATCATCCATATTCAGGGTGATCATTGTTTCAAGAAACGTATGTGTGTGTCTGTGTGTGTTCGTGTGCCGGTGTCTGAATTTGTAACGTAAAATGGAACATTTACTGTGGATCATAGTTTAATGGTCTTGAAAATTCTGGCTCTGCCAGTCTTGCCACTTTATTTTACTGCTAGCCATACTTGTCTTCCCTCACAGCTTAGCCATTCTATCTTTTCTATCTCAAGGACTTTGTACATTGACTCTAATAAGCTCTTTTTTCATCTCTTTGCCTACCTAAATTATCCTCTAGTTCATAGATAAACAAAACTTCAGTGAAAATTTCTTAATCTAAGATGACATTACTTCTTCTTTTTCTAAAATGTCTTAACACCCTAAGTGTTTGTGATTTTTTTCTAACATGGATTCTTTATCCTGGCCCATTATTTATTCAACAATATTATATAATTATTGTAAGCCTATTATCAGCATCAAACTTTAGTTATCCAGTTTAAGTACAAAAACAATGACTTTACCTTAATCTGTAAGAAATTTTAGTATATATTCTTTGTGATGATGGATGGTTTACATACAGGATAAGAAAGTATTTTGGAGAATTCAATAGCTATGGATTAATTTCTCCTACTTTATCAAAATAGTCATTTTTAGCACAGGATATTTTCTTTCTCTCTTTTTAATGAGCATACCATGTCTTTATAATCTAGCCCTGAGGCTATAAATTCTCTTCTTTCGAGAAATCGATGTCATAATATCGTTTCTCTTTTGTTTCTTGAAGAGCAATCCCAGTGTTTAGGCTTCAACTTCTTTAATTCACGATCCATTCATGCAACCGTCTGTCTATTTATTCAAACAAGGATTTATTAGTTGATTTTTCTTTCACATAACAGTCCAACGTGAGGATTTCAGATGTCAGTGGCTTTGCTCCAGGGACCCAAGCTGATGGGGATTCTACTGTATTCAACATGCAGCTTCCAAAATCAGTCTTCACTGGCATATCCACTAGCACAGAGGGGGAAACAGGAAATTCAGAGCCTGAAAATTCATCTTAAACAAATGAAGTAGAAGTTGCACATGTCATATGTGCTGATATTCCATTGGTATTAGTTTTATTATGTGAAGAAGCTTGATTTAAAAAAAGGGTGGGAGTCATAGCCTCACATCAAGCTACCACATTCCAGCTTCATTTCTATCACTATGGAAGAAGGGGAAAGCAGATTTATTGCTAATGGACAATTAGTAATCTCTACAACATCAACTTTGAGAAAGGAGCTATGTGAAATGTGAAGAAAACTGAAAATTGGATTCTGTTATTAAGACATTTAAATGTAGTAGGAGAGGGAAAAATAGTATAAAATGGCTATAATACTGTGCAAAAACCCTGTAAATGGTATCTAAGAGTCATGAATATTATACAAATTTGCGGAAAGATGGAAAGTTCCTGTTTGTGTGACTGAAAAGTTTCAGGACATTGATGAGAGTCTAGCTGAATTTTGAAGGATGAATGGGGCTTCAGTAGGAAAAAGTAATTATGAGAAATTTATCTTTTACCCCAAGCTCTCTATTGCTCAATCATTCCCTTTCCTAAATATGAATTTCTTACCCACTTCAAAATTTAAAATCACATACACAAGTACATCAACAAAAATATACACGTATATTGGGAAATAATTGTATATTCATGCTAGCTGCTTAGTATCTTATATTTTAAGTTCTGTGGGGAACACTTTTTTCATAGAACTGAATTAATTTCAAAGCACCCTTTTGAGATTCTCACACATTTTTATCAATATGGTGGAAAAATACAAACTCATCTTTGGGATCTCATTTTTATCTCTATGGGGTTACTGGATCAATGGCTCCAAGTAAGTTGCCAAGTGAGCAGAGTCAGAAACTGCTTTTGTGGGCCTCGCACCCACAGATATTAGTCAAAATCAGAAGGAGGTCAGAAGGCTGCAAGGGAAATCTGCTGCTTGTTATGGCCAGGTCAGAGATGATGCCATTACCTCACATTGCCTCCAAGGCGACATAGAGAATGTCTACTTCGTCATGTATTTGTTCAGGATCAAATTTAACACAGTGCTCATACTACTGGATATTTACAGCCTCATGTGCAAAGATATGATTAATTGATAGAATGATAGATCTGAGGAAGAAAAGAAAAAGAATACAAGAATATTGCATCTTAAACAAGATAGAAATTTATTGTTTTATTTCTCTATCATGTAAAAATCAAGTTATATAACAGAAGTTCAGGGCTGGAGGCAGGGCTGCCAATTTTAATTGAAAGTTCTTCAGTTCTCACCATTTTTGTCAGGGTGACAATCTGCTCTCAGTTCTTGCTGTGCTCTTGGCTGAAGAATGACCAGACACACCAAAGTGTCAAGTCCAGACTATTATCCTGGTCCTCTGACTCCTTGCTTGGAAAAGTCACCAGCAGGGCCAATGCAACGGAATAACCTCAGGAAGGAAACATTTTCACAGGAGCAGCTTTTTGTTGTAGAATAAAATGGGTCTGTTCCCATGATTGGAGAGAGACTGACTGACTGACCAACCAACGGACCAACCCACTCACACACTCGCTTTCTTTCTGAATTCTTGGATTGTTTCTTTTTATTAGGACAGTCTGGGGGAGGGCTTTTGGGAGGTGTAGGATATTATCAAATGATCAACAGGTGTCCTCAAAATTCCATCTGTGTATAAGAGCTCCCTCTCTGAAAGCCCACCCTTGGGGGTTGGGGGGCGTGAACCACAATGTAGATTCAAGCTAGTGGCATAGTAATTACTGTTAGGTTACTCTAGGTCACTTTCTAAATCTTATTATGCCTGGACTGGGGAATTCCATGATTGATAAAGCATTCCCTCCTTCCCCAGGTGTAGCAGTTGCTCGGGATAGGACGGGGGCTGGGGGGCAACATCAAAACGGAGTGCCCGGCCTTATTCTTCTCAGGTGGAGCAATTGCTGGAGACAGCATCAAAGCAGGGAACCCTTGTTCTGATAAGAGCAGGAGATCCTAACTCTCTGCCTAACAAGTTCTCACCATTTTTGATCATCTAGTAGGAAAAGGACACTAAGAGTACATATTGTTTTGCGGGCAAAACCTGACACTGACACACATCAGTTCCCCTCAGCTCATTGGCCAGAACTTGGTTACTTGATCATAATTGTCAGGAAAGGAGCGTGGGGAATGTAGTTTTTCACTGGATGACTATATGCCTAGCTACAACTTTATTGCTATAAACTAAATGCAGAATGTATATTAGGCTATCTGCCAAACTTCCTTTTTGTTCTGGACATACCTACTACTCAGATTTAGCCACAGCCATTAGCGTCCTTCTATTGCAGGTATGAGTAAATTCAGTTTATCAAAGATTAAGCTTTTTGATTCACCATCTTTCTGAGATGAGATCAGAGGTTTCTGCCAGGAGTGCAAGTTGCTTTAAGGTGTAAACCAACTCTCTGTAGTGCTTTGCTTTCTCCAGATGAAGCAATGAGCCAACAAAATCAAGCTCTAAATTAACCATTGTTTTCTCCCCATATGCCACATTAAACATACTTATTAGAAAATTCCTTTTTTAAAAACATAATTGTGCCTAATCATTATTTAAAATTTTCACCAATTTACTATAATATTTATATTTTCATTATAATTTAATATCTCCTTTTACTTCAAAATCCTTGAGGTAATATTTTACATACACTCTACTCTCCATGTGAAGAGTCAACCTGAAATAATTTGTACACATTTTTTAAATTTCCGTTTCACCTGAGGATTTCTGATATAATGAACAATAAATAAGCTAGTTTTAACTGGCATTTGTTATATATTAAAACTTGTACCATTATAAAAAGAAAAAAATAGACTCCATTTTAGTTTTCTAAATTCAAATGGTATACACACACACACACACGCACACATATATTTTGAAAGGTGTTTGAAAACATGATACGGAAATTGAGAAGAATAAAATGAAAAGCATTTTTTTTTTCAAAATTTATCTTATTTGCTAGGCCTGTCAGGTTTCAGTCGGTTCTTGGTGCGCCCATGGCCAAAGAATGACCAAAAACACCAAAGTAAGGCAAGCACGAAAATCAGGTTTATTGAGGAGAGAAAGAAAGGATTATAGAGCAAGAGTAAGATACAGGTTTACAGAGCATGATACATACATCACAGATGATGACCAGACCCATTGTCACAGCAAAGGGAGAGCAAAAGGAAGGGCACAAAAAGAGGTTGGTTATGTTCTCAGTCTTGTTTTATATTGCCCGGATTGGGACCTCCCTGTGGCTCAGACATCACCATGGAACCACTCTGATTGAACTGTTGGAAGTTGCATGACCTGATCTTAACTATGCATGCAGGTTGTTCTAGTTCAATTTCCAGACGCTATTGTACCTATGCTGCTTGGCCCGTGGGCTAGAGAGTCCTCAGTATTCTTTTGCAGCTGGCATGCTGAGCGATGATTGGCAGATTCATAGGGTATTCTCTCCTCCCTTAGGTATAGCAGTCACTCGGGAGAGGATTGGGATGGGGCAGGACCAACATGGGGGGCCTGGAGCCCACCCTTGTCCTTCTTCCCAGGTGGGGCAATTGCACCAAGGCAACAGCACCCACTTCTGTCCCTAGGAGACCTGGAATCCTTCACTATCTACCTAACAAGATTTATGGGCAATCAAAATAAAAAATACCACACATCACACTGGGCTTTATGAAATATATTCTTTTGTTAGGAAAACAATCCACTTCCATTAAACTATTAACATGAACGCGTGTCACATGATTAAAGGGCAGATTTTATATTACAGACAATAAATGCTTATAGGTATTAATAGAAAAGAAACTTCTAAAAAGCAGACTCTGTGTTCTGTTTCTTTACATGGTGCTTGCCCTCAGTAGTCACACAAATGTTTGGGGACTACCTTAGGCTTTCTACTCTGAATCAGAGTACTAAAATGGGTGGCCCTAAGTTGAATGGAGATGACAGAAAGGAAGAAGATGGAAATTGCGCTTCTGTTTTCGGTATAAAAAAGGAAAAGGTGAACATCAAATGAGAGATTCGAAGGATTATATTAGGCCAAATTAACTGATTGAAACAAACTTCTAGAAAAATTATTTTGGGGTTAGATTCTATTATTCTGTCCAGATGTTCAAGGCTGCTAACTTCTCTGTGAGGTAGTCTCTTGTCTCAATTAAGATGTATAGATTGTTTCCATAGCTTGGCTCTTAAGAATAATGCTGCAATGAACATGAGAGTGTAGATATCTCTTTGAGATCCTAATTTTGATTCCTTTTTTGGAAATATACCCAGAGGTAGGAGTGCAGGAAATTGTGGTACATACATTAAATGGAATGTTATACAGCCTTAATAAAGAAGGAAATCCTGCCATTTGTGACAGTATGGATGGACCCAGAGGGAATTATGTTAAGTCAAATAAGCAGACGCAGAAAGACAAATACTGTATGATCTCACTTATACATAGAATCTGAACTAGTCAAACTCAGAGAAGCAGAGAGTAGCATAGTGGTTACCAGGGACTGGGGGAAGGGGAAAATGGGGAGATGTTGTTCAACAGGTACAAAGTTTTAGTTATGTATGAGAAATAAGTTCTAGATATTTACTATACAGTGTAGTGCCCATAGCAACAATACTGTATCATATACTTTAAATTTGCTAAGAGAGTACATTGTATGTTAACAACTGTTCTTACCACATACAAATAATAATAATAATAATGATGATGGGTATGTGATAATACTATGGGAGGTGATGAATATATTTTCATGGCTTTGATGGTGGAATGGTTTCACAGTTGTACACATATTGCCAAACTCATCAAGATGTATACATTAAATATGTACAGCTTTTTATATGTCAATCATAACTTAATAAAATGGTTGAAGAAAAAAAAAGAGATGAGGACAGGGCAAAGGCATTTCTTACCAAAATGCACACTAGCTCACCTTAGGATGTGTGTGGTCCTCTGTGCATTCTAAAACTTCCTTAAGGTAGAAGATTTCCCTAGGTATAGAGAAAGAAGGTGCTAAATTTAGGGTAAAAGAATTTGATCTACTTGGCCTCTGAGTGCAGTGTCAGTAGAACACATTAACTTTTTCCAGTGCACTCAATTGCCCTGTCCTTCACAACTGCATCACTATGCTGAAAAATGTGATTTTCATAGAAATGTTCAATTTTGCAGCTTAGAGACTTTGTAAAGGGGAAAAATATCATTTTTTGCACTTAAACTACTCCTCAAATAGCTCACCTTAGAAAGTTAAAATTGGCCCTGAATATAATAACACCGGACCAACATATGTTGGAATTTTTAACCCTTTCATCTTTAGTTAAGGACATCTTTGCTGTCCCTTTGTCTACTTCACAGGAAACATCCAAACAAGAATAAAATAAATCCCTCAAATGTCTAGTTTTACCACCTTTTCCCAAACAATTCTAAGTACTTGGATAATGAAAAATGCTCAGATTTTAGTTTTTGTCTTCGTTTGGATACTCGAAAATGAGTAAGATTTTTGATATTGAATCATACATATTAGGACTACGAATGAGCGTGGAAATCTTCCCATGAAAGACAGGCTGCTTTTAAGCTCAGTATCTTTCATCACCCCCCTCTCCCGGCAACACACACCACCCCCACACTGCCCCCCCACACACCAATGAGTCCTGACTTCATTTTCATTCTCAGTGTGCTAGTTTACCAGCCCCCTGTAAAAGATCTTCCCTTCCTGCAGTTTGAAGACTAGTATAAAGCAGTAAGGCTTTAGTCATACATATTTAAAACTGAAGTTGCAAGAGATTTCACATTAGATGATAAGGCTGTATATTTATTTATCTTTTTTTTTTTTAATCATTGAGTGGTTTCTGAAGTTCTCTTTGACAACTTATCTATCATGGTTCCTCCATTGAATATTCTAACACTGTGCCTATTTAATCTTCTGATGTAAACAAAAGTTTAGCTTTTTTTTCACATCTCTTTCACTCTCTGAGAAAAATTTGAGACTGAAAGTCGATTTATCTTTGAAAAGCAACTATCCAAAGTAATGCAAAATACCCCTAAAAAGCAAAATGCCCAGAGAATAAAGGATTCTTTCTTTACCTTATCTCTCTCTCTTTCAATCAAGATCAACTCAGAAAATATTTATTTAATAGTCACTGTAGATAAACTCATTGTTTGGCACTGTGGGGAGAAGCAAAGGGGAATAAAAAACACAATCTGTTTCCAGATGGGATTTACTATCTCTGGGGACAGATTAGCTACCCTTGCCTTTCCATATCTGCCTTACTAATGTTATCTATATTTAAAAATTATCCTATATTGACAGAATCCTACCCTGTTTCTCTCCATTTTCCCTATCTCCACTCCCATTAATAAGCATTTATTCAGTGTTGACCATTCACAATACTCTGTTTTGTATAAGTAAGAGTGCAAAGGGATCGCAGATACTGTCTGCCCCTGTCTTTAAGTAGTTTGCAATTTCATAGTGAAGACAAACATCTGATTATACGATTTAGGAACTAAAAAACACACAATTAATGGTTACTTAGTTGAAGTCCTCAAGCTTCCTATCTGAAGAATCTCTGGTGTACTTCTACAAAATAGTTTCCTGAGTCCTCCTGAGCTGGAAGTTGCTTCTCTGCTTTAATGCTAGGCGAAGCTGATAGTTCATTCGTCACACTTTGAGTACCAAAACCCAATGACATTCTGAATCTGATTTTGTAAGAAAAGGACCTGATAGACTGCATTTTTAAAATAAGGACTCCATGTTTGATCATGCTAGGTTCTGCAACTCTAACCTCAGTTTTACATATTAGAAGAAAAAAATACTTCAAGCTGATTAAATCAGTGTTTTCCAAAGATAGCTATAGATCAAGGTGGCTTTTTGAAAAAGCTTTACTTTTTCCTACTGAATCACATTCTGTGGGGAGGTGGCCTGGGCATTGTACTTTTCAAAACATCTCAGATGATTCTTTTTTTTTTTTGAGACAGAGTGTCACTCTGTTGCCCTGGCTAGAGTGAGTGCCATGGCGTCAGCCTAGCTCACAGCAACCTCAAACACCTGGGCTGGAGCAATCCTACTGCCTCAGCCTTCCGAGTAGCTGGGACTACAGGCAGGCGCCACCATGCCCGGCTAATTTTTTCTATATATTTTTAGTTGTCCAGATAATTTCTTTCTATTTTTAGTAGAGACGGGGTCTCGCTCTTGCTCAGGCTGGTTTCGAACTCCTGAGCTCAAACAATCCGCCCGCCTGGGCCTCCCAGAGTGCTAGGATTACAGGCGTGAGCCAACCACGGCGCTGGCCTCTCAGATGATTCTTATGCATAATTAGGCTGAGAAACTGCTCTAGAATGTGCCTGTCTTTATTACAGCAAGTTAGCAGTTGAGCTAAGTTTTGTTTTGTTTTTTTCTCATATGGAGAGGTAATGTTGTGTTGGGGATCTTGGAGCCCACGGAGTGAGATGCGAATCTGAATCATTACTCAGTTTTATAATCTCTGCTAAGCACAGCAGTTTTGAATACCGTTCTCCTTCTAGGCACAGAATGGAATTGCATTTCTTGGATCTGTGCTATTGAGTTGGGCCAAATGACAAATTCTTCTTATAGGAAAAGGAGAAAGTGAAATGTCAAAATATTTTTCTTGAATATTCGTGTGCCTGACTGGTGAGATCTGATAATTTGTTTGAAAGTAGAGAGCTAAACTTCTCTGCATAATCTAGGAAGAGGAACTGATTTTGAAAATAATAGTCATAGGCCAAAGAAGAGAAACTTCACAGAACAGAGGAGCAGAAAGATGAGATAAGAGTCCAGGGGTGGAGGAGTTTGTAGCTGATGGGAAAGAAACACATAAGAAAAAGACAAGAAGAAGTATAAAAAGCTAAACGACTGTGAGATAAAAATGGCAACCCAACTGGTTATATAAAGAATGTTTAAGAAGAGGATGATTAATATCCAGTTTCAGTAATTTATGTATCTGCCACATAACCTTTAGTAGAGGTGTATTAACTACCCGTTAATGTGTGTGTGTCTCTGTGTTTAATAGGTGTGTATTGGAGACTTGAGCCTAAGAAAATTAGCTCTAAGAATGTAGAAGTATTAATAAAGATTGATAACTTAGTACCAAGTCTTTGCAAAATTAAAGGAAGTAAAAATATCTTTGTTTCCTGCTCATATCCCCTGTAAACTCGTACTCACCATCCCTTATAGATGAACCTCTTTCCTTTCCTGCCATACTCAAAACAAATATCTGTAAGGTATTCTGAGGGTTTTGGGTTTTTTTTTTGTTTTTTGTGACTTGATTTCCTATTGTTTTCAATTCATCTTTTTTTGGCTGTTGATGATGTTTTATATTACTCCTCCAAGGATATTTTCATATTGAAAAATTCATGAGCCAGTAAGTTTTTACAACATTTGGACCTTTAAATGTGTTATTATAAGGACCGTGGTGGGTAAGACAGATTGCCACTTTGACTTGGAAAAATATAATATAAGGATAGCTCATAAAATTACTATGATGAATGAACTATTTTAAGGACCTACACTAGAATCTTGGAAATGGAAGAGAATGCCATCTCTGTGCCATCTCTGAGGCATTTTGCAGTTCATCACTTGTAAACTTCTCAATGATGGATGAATTTGTGAGCTAGGTTTTTTATCACCAATTTCTATATGAATAAACAACAAAAATCCCCAAAAATGGAAGCGAGGAGTAGAAAATTTGTCCACACAACACGCCCATAGCTGATAAGGGATGGAGTCCAGACTCAACTCCTGTCGTTAGATTCTGAAGATCCTTTTTCATTCGACCGCAACCCTTGGACATTTTTAGTCTGTTTTGCACCAGAAGGAGGATCCAGAAACCTGGGTGGAATTTAAAAAGAAGAAGATTTTGTTAAAAGTTTTTTAAACATAAGACTATCCAATAATAAAATAGGTTGCCTCAGAAGTAGTTTCTTCTGCCACACTGAAAGGATTCAAAGGGAAGATAGATGACAGTCTGCCTGGGATATTGCAGAAAGGACTCCTTCTCTTGTCTGAAGTTGGATTAGATGTCAGCTAAAATCCTTTCTAAATCCCCAATTCTATGCCTCTAGGGTCCTAAACGTTCTGTAGTGTGGTGCAGAATATAAATGAAGTAAGTTAAGGGAAGCGATCAACCAACAGATATTTATTACATTTCTACAATGAACAAGGCACCAAGATTCTCATCTCACACCATGAAAACAGCTGCTTTTTCTGCTTATTCCCTCATCTCAGAGAATATGAATCAGGCGTGGTGTCAGGAAAGAGGTAACCAAGAGAAAAAGCTGTCAGAAAAAGGACCAGAAAAACAAAAGCCAAGTGTTAACTTCTCACCGTTTTCTCAAGTCTGGGCTCTTCCATGAGCATCTTCTTAAAGTTCTATGTTGACCTCTCCCCTGCCCCTTGGGTGTCAGAATGTGGGGAAGGAATCCTGCTGATTGACTCACGAAACACATTACCAGAAGCTCTCTAATTTGACAGTTAAGGCCACAGAAGCAATTTGTACTTTACTTAGAAGTTTATTGCATTTTGATAATTGCTTTTCCCCTTGAACTGTAGAGTTTTAAAATATAATTTTTGGCTGACTATAAAAAGTAAAAAAAAAAAAAAAATCCATATAACTTTAAGAGCATTTTCAAAGCTTTTAAAAGTCTCCAATAAACTAAAGCATCCCAAAGTTACCTTGTTGAGTTGTTTCAAGTTAGCATCATAATAATTTTTTTTAACCCCCTGACATCCAAAGCAACCAAGGAAAGAAAAATAAATGACAGAGATAGTGTCTTCTTAAAGAGCTTTCTGTCCAGGAACACTGTTTCTGAAGAACACAACAAAGGGAAGGAACATAAAATAGCTTATCAATGCTTTTGGCAGGACTCTGTACACACACAAATAAACAATGAGTCTGAAGTGCTCAAATTCATAAGGTTCTGTAGTTAGTCAAACAATGCTAACGAAATGAGCTTAATGGATAAATGTTCCTATGGATGGTCATTTTCCAAGCATGAAAATCCATACAGGCTGTTAGTCAAAGGTATATGCTGATTTATAAACATTATGAAAGTAACTTACACAGACCAACCCCTTATGAATTACAAATCACTTTCACAAATCTTCTTATACATATTTTCTGCAGTTGGAAAATATTTGCATTGTATAGATCCAGGCAAACACTCAGGGATAATGATGGTTTAAAACCCTGTATGCCATTCTAACATCTTTCTTAGGATTGCTCTTGAAATTTTCCACTTACCTCTAGCCTTGTCTATATGAAACTTAAATATTTAAATCAGTTAGTTGTCTGGTTTCAACATAGCAAATATACACTGGTTAGCTAACCATCTGAAAATCAAAAGAGCAGTCATCTACTTGTCTATAATCATTTATATTAAGTCAACCATTTTCACATTTTATTTATTTGATTATCATAATAGCCTTTTATGGTATTATTACTTCTATTATCTGAAATAGGTCATTGAGTTTGCAGAAACGCTTATAGATTTGTCAGTATCACACAGGTAGGTAGTGATAAAGCCAGAGTAGAAAATAGAATTGTTAATCATTCAAGATTTAAATTAGAAGTGCTTATTATAATACTGGTGAAGCAAACTATCTTCCACTGGACTTGACCCCTCTTCACCTTCATTAGTGAACATGGAAGCCTCAGATTGGTGTGAATTTATGCAGTGGAAAGTGCAGACACAGGACAGACTTTTCAAGTGAAATAGAAGTATTTCATGGAAGAGTCAATTCATAGAAAGCTTTCATTTTGGAAATGTTTTCACTTTTCTAGTGTCACCAATTTCTGTTTTATTATCCCATCTATGCAATAAATTCAAGGATGATGAATCTATAATGGGTGATAAAGGGAAATTAAGTTAATAACAATAACTCTCATTTATCGAATGCTCTATATTTTTCAAAGTGCTTTCAATCATAAATAGTATTTGATGAAATATCCTATTGAGGTTGGCAAGGCAGAGATTTGTAGTGTTCTGGAAAGAGTACTAGTTAAATGAGAACATTAGTTTGTAAAATTGAAAGCCTTGTGAATAACATATACTCTATAGATTAATATATATGTATCCTAGAAGAGGAATGATAATCCAGTTCAAAACAAAAACATTTGAACTCTTTAGGGAACTGGGTACCTGCACGCATATGCAGTGTGTGCTATCTTTAATTTAAAGATGAGGAAACAAAGGCAGCTAGAAAAGCAGACTTGATTACTCCGGCAGTTAGGACAGAACCAGCAATAGATTGCTTGAATCTATTGATTCAAGCTAAGATAAAAAGGGACAACCCCATTTCCTTACATTGTATGCCCTACTGTCTTTGTTAGAGGCAAAATCTGCACTAAATGGGTCATGAGTCTGATCATTGTGGCTTCTCTGGGCATTATTGATAAGAATCCATATCTCAGGGCCTAAAATGCTTTCTTTTTTTTTGGGGGGGGGGGTTGTTTTGTTGGGTTTTTGTTTCATTTTGTTTGTTGTTGTCGTTGTTGTTGTTTTTCCTTTAGATCACCAGCCCCACCATTAACGACTGTTTATGTCACTTGCCTCTTCCTTGAAAGCATTTTAGTTTACAACTCCTGG
>NW_012155951.1:2856765-2859997 GCF_000956105.1 Propithecus coquereli | reverse complement strand
GGGTAGTGCGCATTGCACTCCTTGTGTATACAAATACCCGTCCCATCCTCCCTCCTCCCCCCTCCTCCCGCCGCCCTTCCCGTGGTACAGATGATTAGGTTCACACCTAAAATGCTTTCTTTCCTTTGTGAGTTTTGTGGAAGCTTTTTCCCACTTCATATCACAAGGTTGTGCAATAACGTATTAAGAAGCACTTTGAACTCCTAGGAAGATAAGTGCTATTTAATTGCAAAGTGTTATTAGTCCTATGACTGCCATTATGTTCACTAGCACAATTTTACTGTTAATGCATCTCAATATTACTGTTGTTGACATTCTTCATTTTTTTTTTTTTTCAAACTGGCTCAATGGAAGAATTGGATGTCTCAGGGGACTGGTTATTGGAAATTGGATTCAGAGTCTCTTATTTCTAGGTCTTCCATATCCAACATATTGCTACGTCACCCCATGGTGAATGGTATTTCTGTGTCATCAATACTATCCTCACACACATCAATACTATCCTTTGCAAAGCTACAACATTACCTATCAGATTTATTTGATCGGAACACATCAATTTGCAGAGATACATAGTTTTTTCTATTCAGAGCTAATGATTTCAACATTTCTACCCTGCAAAAATAATTTATTTTACTAATTGTATTTCATTTTCTCTCTTCCTTTATAGAAGAGACATTTGCAGTTAGTGTTTAATCTGAACTTGCCAAGATAAACTCATATGGTATATTCCTTTAGGCTCCCACTTCCCCCCACTAGCTATGCCATGACTAACTTTAAACTAATAACTCAGTTTTTTGCCATACTACAAACTCTATGCCCCTTTCATTATTTGCCTCTCATTGTATGTTTTCAGCAATTATTCCCTGAATTGTCAAATTCCCTATTTTCTACCACACAGAAGTATTGGCTAATTGGATGCTTTAGAGTAACATTCCTAGAGATCAGGGATGGATTTTGTATTTAAGGGTGAAGGAAATAGAACTTTTGGGCAGAAAGGAAACATATACAGTACTTAACATCAAATGAGCCATGAGGTTTATAATTATTAAAGTTCCCAAAACAAAGCTACATATGAGAACCACCTTTTATCTTTTATATTGCTTTTTTTCTGTATCTAAAAGTATGTTCAAAAACTATAAATATGACGAATTCTGACAAAGAGAAACATGTTTTGTAAAGACAAAATATGCTCTGGAGTTAAAAAGAGTAATGGTACATAACTTCTTTATAGAAATTTTGTACTAAAATTGTGTTCCTTAATTGTTGATGTGCATTAAAATATAATTCAGTTTAATTTGAATCAATTCATTGCATTTTCAGTGGTCAACCATAAATGTATAGCACAGTTCTTTCTATATTTGCTTACCATCAAGGATCTTAATGCATCATGGGGTAAATAGAGTCTACATCCTTAAAAAAAGAATATGGCAAAAGATACAGGTTAATAGATTATTTAGCTCAAAGCACTCTGACAAAGCACATAGCATTATACAATTCAAATCAGTATTATTATTATGTCATAATAAATTATGCAGTAAAAGCAAGCTGTACTTTAGGGAATCAGAAGGCAGATCCTAAAGTGATTTAGACGAAAGCAGTACGGCTTCAGGGAAAAAGTGTGCTTTGATATCAACTCTAAAAGTTACGCTAGGCTTGTATGATCAGAGGTAGCAAACCGATCTTTGTCTTAGGCTAGATTTCCCTAGAAGTGAACCCTGAGATAAGGCTTCAAGTACACAGAATTCATTTGGGAGGTGCCAACACGCAAAATGATACAGGGCAGGGGAGGTAGTAAGCTTGGGAGTGTGACTAGAACTTAATTCTGCTGGGAAACTTGAGGAAACATGCTCCAGAATGATCTCACCCAAAAGTCAAGAGAGCTCGTTTATCTGCTGGTGAGGCTGTTAATTGTTGGGCACTTATTGCCAGACATGAAGTGGCCTTACAGAGTTCCAGAAAAAGAGCCCTCAGACATAGACAGGCAGTTTGTAGCCTGCCAGAGCCATAACAATGGCAAGACCAGAAGGATATAAGGGAAGGGACCGATAGTTTCTACTGCGAGATTTTTAAACAGTATTCAGGGAAAACAAACAAACCCCAACCAAATGAGAGAAGATGAGGAAACTGTAAGAGGAATGTGCGTACAGAAACATTGAGATAAGTAAGTATCCATGATTAAAATGATTCACCTACATGTATATCCTTGAAATCATGGATGTAAGGTAGTGGAAAATGTGAAACTGCTTCCCGAGATCTACCTGAGGCATTTGCAAGCTTCCACTCATGAATATGTTTTAAAAGTAATATTTAGCATATAATGAAATGATAGATTATGCCACATAGTCTCTATCATGTTAGAATGATTGGAAGTAAGGAGAAAAGGAGAAATATCTTTGCTGGCTGGAGTAAATTGAGAAATTGTTTTAAAGGGGGCAAGAGATTGAATTACTCCTTGGAAAATGGTTGAAGGATTAACCACATGTCTATAAATGTAATATTCTGGAAGATACTAAGCACTTTCTGAAAAATATAAAATGTCATAATTTTCTCAAGGGAGAAAAACATTTAAATACAGCAATAATCATTTTTTAGAAATTGAAAAGTTAAGAAAAAAATTAACTCACCTTAAAGGTGCTGGACACCATGATTTTAAAGTTTTATCAAAACTTCAAGAACAAACTGCCCTTTTCATACTCATTTTTTTTCTTTTTTTTTTTTAAGTGTAGTTTAACATTGATTCAAACAAAGGCCTAAGGACAAAATAAGAAGATATTACAGTATTATTTCACTTACGAATATAGACATAAATTTCTAAAGTGTTAATTAACCAAGTTCCATAAACTATTAATACTTAATAAAGATACATTATAATCAAAACTAAAATAGGAAATATTCTAGGAATATAAAGGATCATAGCTGAGTGTCTTAGCATGTTTGTGTTGCTATAAAGGAATATTTAAGGCTGAGTAATTTATAAAGAAAAGAGGTTTATTTGGCTCATGGTTCTGCAGGCTGTTCAAGAAGCATCAGGCCAGTGTGTGCCTCCGATGAGGGTATCAGGAAGCTTCCAATCATTGAAGAAAGCAAAGGGAAGCAGGCACCACATGTCAAGAGCAAGCAAGCAAGAAAGAGGTGCAAGGTGTTAGGCTCCTTTCAGCATTCGGTTCTCTTGGGAACTAATAGAATGAGAACTCACTCACTGCTACTAGGACAGCACCAAGCCATTCATGAG
>NW_012155951.1:2848262-2855956 GCF_000956105.1 Propithecus coquereli | reverse complement strand
AGATCAGGAGAGTAAATTAAGGAGTATAGAAAATATGCATATTATCACTTAGTGTATAGTTTATGTCACATCAAAAATCGGTGAGTAAATGATGGATCATTTTATAAATGGCATTGGGAAAAATTGATTTACTATGTGGGGAAAAATAAACTCTGTCTCCCACTACATAATGAAACTTGGGTGAATGAAAGATTTCAACTTGAAGGGTAAAATTATACACTACTGTAAAAAAGTGGAGATTTCATATCTTCATGACCTTGGATTGGAGAAGGATTTCTTACATAAAATATAAAAAATACAAGCCATAGCAGGAAATGATGAATTTGACTGATTGAAATGAAAATTTTCTGCCTAATAAAGAGTATCACAGATAGTGTGGAAGCTGAAACTTAGGATAACTTATTCAAAGTCCTGAGTAGTTCATAAGAATATCCACTCAGATTAGTGACACGAGAGTTCTTTCCTACTACCTTGAAGTGAGAATGAGGGAAGGCTGCATCAACTATTATTAATGGAAGTGGTAGAGAACATTATATTGTGTAATGTCATGTTTAGTAGCATGGGCTTTGACCTCAGACAGGCCAGAGTTGAAGTCCTGGTTTGCTCCTATCTAGCTGTGAGAGCTTGAGCAATAATTCACTTCAATTTCCCCTCTAAAAATGGAGAGGATATAACACATATTATAATATCCACATATCTAGTATTCTCAGTATCTGTAATAACATACAACTCACAAGTAGGATAATATAATGTTAACATATATTTTTAGCTAATAAATTTTTTCTCCCTATCTTCCATCATTCTTTTTTTATTTCCCCCTCCTTCCCTATTTCTTTCTCCCCCCTTCCTTCTTTCTTTCCTTCATGCAGGTCACTGTGCCAGAAGATGGAAATATACTAGGGATTTTAGTCTAAAGTTTTGAACATTTAATAATAATAATAAATAGGGATTGGTAACATTGAATATTCAATAAGGACTATCTTGGCTAAAATACTACAAGCAGATATAGTAAATATGAATTCCACAGCTTATAAAACACAAGTTTGCAAAAGTAGAAATAACTTCCCAAGCCTATGATTTTGCTGATGACAGAAAACCTAATCATGTCAATTTAAAGTAACCTCAGTCATTCCTGTGTAATAGCAATCTTTTTGGGGTAAAATCTTATGGTTTATGGAGTGTTTCCTCTTTTCCCTTTCTCATTCCTCTCTCTCCTGGAGTGAGATAAACTCCTGGGGCACTGGTTGGAAGAGAATTATCTCTGTAGTATCATCTTTTCAATGTTACCTTCTACTGAGATGTAAGATTAACAGCAATAACAATGAACACAATAAAAATTATCATATTAACTGATACTTACTAAATACCTATTATGTTTCTGTTGCTATTATAAATAATGGATGTGTATTAGTTCTTTTTTATTTTCACATCAATGCAAAGAGGTGGATTCTATTATATTTTTTCTCACGTTACTAATGAGAAACTCCCATAGGTACTCAGCCTCTATTTTGATAGTTTGCTCATAGAATGTCTACATTTCTTTCTATGCCCCCTCACAAGGCCCACACATCTTTCTCTACACTTTTCACCCTAGCCTTAAGGACTCTTCAGGTCTGCTGGCTTGCTCTTGGATACTTCTGCATCCTCTGAAATCACAGGGGATTTTAGATGTTATCCCACATCACATTGGCCTCTATGCAAGACAGTATGAGGCAACTCCTAGCCTTCACGTGGGCAATTGTTTCTCTCCCTGAAGGCAGCATGCCAGCATCAGAAGGTATGACTTTCTTACTGCCAATTCCTGATTTTAACAAGAAGCTTAATACTTCTTTATTCCCAAATGACGACACTAACATTTGGAACTGATCTATGCAAATGAGTGATTAGTGACCAGGAGATGGACATAACCCAAATAAGAAGACCCTCCTCCCCTCTGCCTAGCCCCGATATGAATGGCTGTCCTTTGGGACCATATGTGCTATAGATCTCTAGATCAGGACACTTCTTTTTACATTTCTGAAGGCACAGGACTAAAATATCCACAGGAGGGCTCTGCTCAATCTTTTCTCAAAGTAATCCTACTTCCTGAAGGAGAACTAGAAGGCAGTGAGCACGATCATCAAAGAATGTCTTTGAATTGGCAATACAGGGGAGAAAATATAATTCATTGGATTAAAATTTCAGTGGAAATGTGAATTCGAGATGGGGTTTTATAAAGGATAGACTGTCAGTTACACTGGGGAACTAATAAGCTGATTTCCATCCACTGGGACAAAGGAGAAGGAAAGTAGAATGAATCACCATTTTCCACTATAACAATGACAGTTGGAAGACTGTTATGACTCTTCCGATGATAATAATTTCCATTTCGATGGGTTCCTTTTCCAAGACATCTAAAGTATTTTACAAGTGATTTTTTGCCATCCATCCTTATGTCTCAAAGAGAAGAGATACAAATACTCATATCCTCATTTCATAGGCAGCAGATGTGTCTGAAAGTTTCTGAATATACTGTACTTTTTGCAAAGAAATTTTTAATAAGCTACGCTGCGGAAACTGAAGCATTCAGTCATGTCTGGGAAGAAAAAGAGAGGAAGACAGAAGTATAATATGTGGACACAAAATCCCCTACAAGATCTTATTGTCTTCTTATAACCCATCTATTGAAAATGAGAAAATTAAAGGCTTAAAATGATATTTTCTGAGTACATATTACATTTTAGCTTTTGATTAAAATCAATTTTAGTCCTTTGGCATTTAGTCTTTCTATGCTTCTCTGATTCAGATGTTATTTCGTCTCTCATATCAGAATATATGCTATTTTCTCTCTTATCTGTGTTAACATCTGGGACAGGCTGAGCATACATTAGATGCTCTGTAAAGTTATATTTACTTGCTGAGTGTATATAATCTTAAGTGTGGAGTAGAGGTCCACGAAATTATTTAGCACAAAAAAGGTACTGAAGACTATATCTATCAAGGGAAGGGAAAAACCCTGTAAATTATGAGGATTTCTCTGATTCTTCAGTTGTCTTTTAGTTTAGAACATAATTGTACCATGCACCATGGTCTCTCTTCCAGTTTTTAATTTATTAAAAAAAGAGGATTTCTGATAATTATGCATGATAGGAAGAAAAATGGCTACTCAAAGATGTTAATATCCTAATCCTGGTAACCTCTGATAATGTTATGTTACACAGAAAAGGGAAATTTAGGTTGCAGATGAAATTAAGGTTGTTAATCAGCTGAACTGAAATAGAAAGATTATCCTATATTATCCAACTTAATTGCAAGAGTTCTTTATATATAGAAGGGGCAGAACTGTCCGTCTGAGAGTGATATGATATGAGGAAGACTCAATCAGTCATTGCTGGTTTTGGCTTTCCATAGATCAAGGAAAGTGGGCAGCCTCTAGAAGCTGGAAAAAGCAAGGAAACAGACTCCTCCCTAGAGCCTTCAGAAAGTAATGCAGCCCTGCTGACACCTTCATTTTAGCCCTATGAGACTCATTTCAAACTTCTGACCTCCAGAATTGTAAGATAGTAAATTTGCGTTGTTTTAAGCACATAAGTTTGTGGCAATCTGCTACAGCAGCAACAGGAAACTATTAATAATACAGTATGCAATGCATGTTTAGAATATAATTGAATAAAGGGATGAATCAACTAATATAAATCAAATCTTATCATTTACTGATATTCTAAACCTGAATAAGGGCTGAGAGAACTAGAACTCACAGGGTAGTTTCCAAAAATATAGTTTTAACTATATTTGATTTTTAAACCATGACACTGGCAATAGTCATACTACCAGTTATTTTAATTCTTCTTTTATACCTTTACGTATATCTGTGAGAAAGAGCATAGTGTGGTTGTCCATGAGCATCTAAAAAACATTTTGGGAAGTACTCCAATTCTACAATAATAATTACACAATATAGTTCTTACTTTGTGTTTACTATGTGCATTGTTCTAAACAATATACATACATGAACTAGTTTAATCCTCACAACAATCCTAGGAGGAAGCTGCTTTTTTTTTTTTTTAAATCTCCATTTCATGGGTTAGTAATAAAAATAGGCACAGAGAGTTAAAGTGGCTTGTTCAAGGTCACACAGTGAGAAAGTAGCAGAGGCAGGACTTGAACTCTCAATCATTAAAACATATCCCATATAAAAAAATCTCTCCCACTTCTCAGTGCCACTTTTAATAGGCAACCCTGGATTTAAGCATTATGTTTTTTTCTCCCTTTGGTCCATATAAGGTTGTATATTCTAGAGTGAGGAAATAGCATAAGAATAGGGTCAAGTAAGGTCAGAAAGAATTCTTTGCTGTGATTATTGTCTAAGGTACAGGAAAAATTATAATACAAAATGAAGCTAGAAGGGGTATTTTGAGCTGATTTTTGGAGGTTTCTAAAGTCCAGCAGAACAGCTTTGAATTGTATTCAGCCATCAGTAGAAAATTTAGTTTGTTTGGTTGTTTTGTATTGTAAGTTTGTTTAAGCACAAAAATGAAGCAATAAGAATTTCCATATTAGGACATTTGATGTATATTGGTTTATGTGGAAGAGATGCCAGTAGAGGTGATGAGGCATGGAGTTCAGTGAGAAGATGATGATAGTCTCACAAATGAAGGATGCCAAGGATCTGAGCAGGGCAGGTAACTACTGGAGTGGGAGAGAGGGGTTCTATCTAAGGAGATAGAATGGACTTGCAATGCTCTTGAAATGTAGGGGCAACAGAAAGCTGTTCACCTTTGAGACTGTATGATGGGGAGACAGATATATGTAAGTGGGGGGAAGCTCAGGGAGATTCACCAATTTGGGGAGAACCCCACTGCAACTGAAGGAATATATATATCTGAAGTATTCAGCCCCAGGGATAATAAGTATCTGGTTTGTGAATTTCTTTCAGATGTATTGCAAAGCCCCTCCACTTTGAAGCTACCAGTCTAAATTTCACTGATCATAATGATACTCACATCACATAAAAAAATCCCAAGGTCTCATTTTGATTCTTAGATAATCTATTAACATTTCTTAAGTCCTGCTGCCCTGCTACCTGTTCATGTCCTCAGTTTCAATTTGCTGGTTGCTCTATCCGCTGAGGTGAGTACCTCCTGATAAAAATAGATGTCTTGGTAATTAGTAGCAGTCCTATTAAGTAACCAGATATGACCACATAATATGCACCAGTACTAGAATTCTCAAACTCTCTCGGAGATCTTCAAAAGATCTCCTGAATAAGATCTAGCTCCTGAAGGTTAAGGTTGATCATACTTCATACCCATTTACTACAGATGAATCAGACCCAAAGGACATTAAAATGTTGCTATTCTACCATTATGATATTAAAATCTATGGACCTTCAGTGCTTTCCTCAGGGGTAGTCAGATGTTTCAAACATAGAAATAGGGGCAGTATCCATCAGCTCAGCTTACTCTCTGCCCTGCCGGAATCTGCTTCTTCACTGCTTATATCAAATCCCTAAGCCATGAACATTTATAATGTTGCCTGGCAATCTTCTTTCAATTGACTGCCCCATTTCTATGTAGTTTAAAAATTCATCATACTTGAAAGTCATAATGGATGTGCAAATTCTCATTTTTGTTAGAATCCATCATAATGCCTCACAATCCATTGCAACAATTACATTCAATCATTATAGGAAAGCTCTCACAAAGTTTATTACAATAATGTTAAATACAGCTTCTCCATTGGTCTTTAACGAAAGCAATTTTTTATGGTGGAGTATAGTTTTATGAAGCTTGTTGAATGCCAACAGTTATCTTTTTAGATGAAAGAAACTTCCAAATGAGTGTTTGGTTATTTGAATCTTTCTTGATCCCACCTCCCCTAACCCCAGTTGAATTATTATCTTTCTCTTCTGTTTGTCCACTAAATCTTCTACATAGTTCTACTCTTGTACCTATAATGCCTTATGTTTGTTGTTTGCATCTTGTTTAATCCTCCCTAAACTACGAGGTCTCTGAGGGCAGTGTGGTTTGGTCTGTGAATGCTGGAATCAAAACAAGCTGGGTTTGTGTTCAGGCTTCATCAGATCTCTACGGTACGTGACCAAATCTCTCTAATTTTCACTTTCTTCATTTGAAATATGGATCAATTGATTACAGCATCCTACATTCCTTATATCTCTTACGGATTTTTGCAAATCAAATCAGAACTCTTTCTAACCTGACAGTGGTTTAGAGCTGCAGATCTGATTTTCGTTTGTCAGCCCATTTCCTCTCCCCAGTTCAGTTTTCTTGGCCCATCTTGCTCCATTGTTGCTAGATACTGACATGATATGTGTTGCTGGTATGAAATAAAAGAGTTTACTAAATACACATATCAACACTCTTAGATACACACTCAGGCATGTGAGCATGTACACACACATGCATAAACAGATAGCAACTGCTGCCTGTAGTGTCCTCCACGAACAGAGAGGAAGACGCTATGTATATAGCTGCTGTATGCAAGAACTGTGATGCACACCAGTGTCAGACCCTTCCCAGAGTCCACTGGGAAATTAGACCTCATCAATGTCAAGCGTCAATTCACAATCACCACAACAAAGTGGCAGAAGTTGCTAAAGTGATACGCTCTGCTGTTGAGGCTAGGTTTCTTGTCACAATGAAAGGAAAAAGGACAATTTTCTTGAGATTTAAGTCTGTGTAGACAGCCACCTTACATCATTCAGGACCACAAATTTCACATTGTCAGAGTTCGCCCAGTGACTTTCCCCAACCACCTCCATATCACTTTCTATAGTTTATGCTACTTTTTACAGAGTAAACTGGGTCTGAACTTGGAGTCTAAAGAGGGAGAAGGGCCACCACCAAATTACACTCGGTAAATCTTGACAGCTTGAGGCAAACCTGAGAAGCCTGGAGCTGTTGTCCCCCCTGGGGCCCCCCTCAAAAATGACACATGTATCTCATGAAGATATCCTAGCAGGTAGCATTTGAAAATAAATAAATAACTCTTACTAGAGAACACTGTCAGGTAATAAGTATCGAGTGGCTTCAGCAACTAAAGACATCAGCCTCTTGGGGATATGTTAATCTGCTTGTGTCTGCTAGGAGGAAGGATGAACTGGCAGATGAAAGTCTGAGGCTGTCAGTGCCTTCAGGGAAGTGATGGGTGAACATCAAACTTCAATTCAGATGAACATCTCAACGCCTGGGTAGGAAATTTACTGCCGGGATTGGTTGATTGGGAGGGGTCAAAAGGAGAGGAAATACACCCACATAGTCACGACACACACACCTTACCAAGACAACATGACTCTAATGGTGGTAGTGAATTTTCATAAAGAACAAGGAGAAAAAAACAGATGCTGGATTCAGAGATCTACACAAAATAGACTGCAGAAATGTTAATGACAACAGGAAAGAGGCTTCAGGACAATCCCTTATGAATTCTGGCCAAATGTTGGTATGGTACACTAACAAATAAAAACACCACTAAGATGAGTATGCTTAGAGAAAAAGAGAAAAACAGTTTAAATTAAAGTAAAATGCATATCACAGTATAATGTTTCATATTTGGGATAATTAAGGACAGACTATGAAACATTATAATTAGGGTAAGATATCTTGCTACAATTATCAATCAAGACAAGAATTCTACCTAAAGTCATGTCAACTTTATTTCTTGAAATATCTTTTCTTTTTAATATGCAGTAATTT
>NW_012155951.1:2835275-2836381 GCF_000956105.1 Propithecus coquereli | reverse complement strand
ATATGTGTGTGTGTGTGTATGTATATATCACTCTTTACTCTCCCCTATCTATGCTCTCTGCTTAAGTATTACTAAGCATCCTATTTAAGAATATGATTCACGTTATTATACAACTTAATGGATTGGTGTTCAGAGAGTTAGGAAAAAGGGAGACTGAGTCCAGATGTCAAATACAACACAAATAAATAGCTGTTAATTAAATATTACATCCTAATAGATGGAAGAGAGAACTGGTAGAAGGCAGAATGATAGTATTTAGTGGGAAAAGATTTGCAAATGAATAGTTTCTGTTGCGATGTGCTTTATATTTTATTTTATAGCAAATTGTATGCAAATACTTCTAGAAGGGACAACGCAACCCTTCAGATTTCTGCCCATTTGTTTAAAGATAAAACTGGTTTTTTTTCCTAAAATGAGGAACATAAGAAAATACAAGAAATATATTCAATAAACCGTAAAGGTGGATGAGATGATCAATTTTGCTATCAGTTCTTCTGATCATGTTAGTAAAAAATTGGTTTTGAATCTTGAGTGGCTATTAGATTTGTGACAAGTCATTGGGAAGAAAATACACTGTGTCTTAGAGAAAAATGGTTTTTTTATAAATTTTCATATAAGGCAAGGTTGCATCTGGGGCTTTAAAAAAGAACAAGTGCTTGCATCAAAGCTTTCAAATCCATGTTCAAAATTCTGAAAACTTAAGCAATTCTATTTTAAAGTAAAACAATATCTAACTCTAAATATTATTGAAGAGTAATTACACTTAGGAAATAGAATGAAAAATATAGAGTATATCATTTTAAAAAAGAACAAGTGCTTGCATCAAAGCTTTCAAATCCATGTTCAAAATTCTGAAAACTTAAGCAATTCTATTTTAAAGTAAAACAATGTCTAACTCTAAATATTATTGAAGAGTAATTACACTTAGGAAATAGAATGAAAAATATAGAGTATATCATTTTAAAATAAAGATAGGAAAAGAGTGAAAAAAGATGTAATGTTTTAATATTTTAAGGCCTTAGGGTGGCTAAAGGTGGCTCAAAATGGTGGCTGAGGTACTAAGAAATGAATATGCAAAATTCCAGCCCTAACTAAGGACTTTTCCC
>NW_012155951.1:2833103-2835225 GCF_000956105.1 Propithecus coquereli | reverse complement strand
GAGAATAAAGAAAACTAAAAGAAATCCTCCTGTCTCTCCTTAAGAGGGAGGCAAGGGAATGTCTAACATAGCTGAATCTCTACAATTTAAGGCAAAGACTAACGATCATTTTGGACAGAAAGGACAGTGTCCTAAGGCGAAAGGTTTCATGATATCCCTGATTTTCAAAGGACCTTTTTGAACCTTCTAATTAGATGATGCTTCATTATGTTCAACATGCCTTTTTATATAATTTAATTGAGTTGAGTATGTGGACCCTAATTCATTAATAGCATTCCTCTGGCAATTTCATATCCTATTATTATTCAAGCAAAATGTAATTTTTTAACCAGCAAAATTCTTAGGGTAATTTACCAATATCCTTTTCTCTATAAAACCTATTTCCACATAATGGTATCATAAGGCTTTGCTAACCTCCTGATTCATTTACCACTTACCAGGTACTTATTTAACACCTGTATGTGCCTAGGCAGGGTCACCCCGATGCACAATTTCTGGGGCACCATCGAAAAACATTAGAGTGGCACCTTGGAGTTGTACAGTGTGAAAACGACATGGCCACACGTGACAACTTATACCTGGGCTCTGCTGAAAGCTCTGGGTGGCTGATGACCTGAGAGGCTGGTTTCTCATCAGAGAGGTTGTAGTTGTTAAGCTTCCATGATAGCTTATGTTGAAAGGCCACCAATGAGAGTTAGATTGGAGAGTGAAGGAGGCAATCTCTAAGTTATATGACAACCAGCTCCTAAATGCCCTCTAATGGCACAAGAACTTTGCAACTATCATAGGAATGCTCAGAGACAGGGTTTCTTGAGTTGCATGTGACACAGCTGTTTGGTGAGAAAGAATTTCACTTCTATCCATAATTAGGAAGAATACAGCTATACCGAGACTGGATGATGATGAATTGAAGAACTCTGGAGAAAGCTGGATTGGAGTAACAGTCAATAAGGATTTTGATTATAATTATAAATTATAAATAAGGAAGAAGCTGGCTGATATCTAGTGGCAACCGTGTGCCCAGAGAGCACTGTAGGGAAGTCCTAGAAGGCAGGCATAGGTGACAGTCTATTTGGAGGGAGAAGCTAGGCTTTCGCTGTTGAGCGACCAGGTTTAAATAGCAAAGACACTGATTTATTTGGAATAGATGCTTATCTGCAATGCTTTGGCAGCAAAAGAGTGAGATTATGGCTAGGAAATAAAGAAAGGATAAACTCCCTCATCTCCACTTAACCTAAGATGCAGCATCACCAGAAAGAAAATGATGTGGTATCAGGGTGGAGGTGAGCCTGCCTAAAACCCACACACCAATTGGAGCCTAGAGAACCATTGAGTCATGAGTGTCTGCCAATCCTAGGCCTGATTATTCTCATACCTATCTCTCTGCCTTTCATTCCCACCATCAGGAGTGATGACTTTGGCAGGCTTGGCTTTCTGGGCACTTATGACAGCTGTATTCCAGCTGGGTTTGGCCAATGGGAAGCAAATGTGAAAGGTCGGAGAGCAGGAGGAATAGCATAATCATGGTTCTTCTCTCTCTTTTCTCTTGCATTAAATGGCATCTGTGGAGTTGGCCACATCTCCTCTTGGATCCGTCTGCCACCGGACAGGCTGCTGGGTTTCAGTAATGTTCCCTCTTTCTTGAGCCAGCCTGTGGGTAATAGCTTCTTCCTGATGTAAATAATCTCTGGGTCACTTTACCATTTCCACTGGCTTCTCAGATTCACCACTGATTGTGTAATAAATTCCCTGAATTAAATCCCTCTGTTGTAGATATTGAGAGAGGTTTCTGTTTCTCTGGTTTGGACCATAAATGAATGTTTGAAACTGAACTTTTTGATACCTATTGTTTATTTGGTGTTTGTTTTTGACTCCTGCTGCTTCTGGATTTGAGATTTTCAAAACTGAAGATAATCTTTATAGGATTTGGAAACTTAAAAAAACTCCATTAGTATCCGCCATTTTTGCTGATTATCATGGTGACTACAATAATTTTTTTCTTAATTTACTGGTCCTCTTTTTCATGAAAACTTTGATATCATCTGCAGTGAGATTATAAACCAATAATGCTACTAGAGACTGTGTCAGATACTTTCCTTACAAAACCACACAGTTTTCTATT
>NW_012155951.1:2829433-2831218 GCF_000956105.1 Propithecus coquereli | reverse complement strand
ATTAAGTACCTGGAAGAGAATGACTTTTCCTTTAAAAAGAGACAGAATAATGGCCAAAAAACATATAAAAAAAAGTGCTGCACACTTTTTTGGAATTCAAATAACACAGTCATATCCTCTAGAATTCTATTAATCCATGTACATATTGAATTCATTCTCTGCTTTATATACAAAAAATGAGTGAAAAGACAAGCCCTGCCATAAGGCTTATATGGAGGTTTAAAAATGCAAGCGAATATTTTGAAAGAAGCAAAGTAGTTGATCTTCTTCCTTCTTGGGACAGGGGAATTATACTAGTCAACATATTGATAATTAACATTATTTACTATAATTCCAAAACTTTGAATTGTAATAGCACAGTGAGTTTTACTTTTTTCTCACATCACAGTCTGATGTTGGCAGAGCAGTTCTCTACGCTATAGCTGTGTCATGCAGAGCATATGTCTTCTAGGATTATTGTGGCAGGAGAAGAGAAAAATGAAGGCCAAACATTTGTTCTTGACCACTTCAGTCAGAAGTATCCCTTACTGTCCATTGGTCAGACGTGGTCACACTGCCTTCGCCCAATGGCAAGACAGCCTGGGAAATGCAGGGGAACAAATGGAATGTGTGGCAAGTATTGTCTCTTCCACGGATAGATCACTAAGCATGGGTTCACAAATGTGTTTGCAGAATAGTGGTTGAAAGTGAGGAATAAGAAAGCAATTACACTTTAGATTTTAATTCTTCCATGGGTGAAGTCCTCACATTGGATACAACAGTAGTAATTAGGCAACAGATGTAAATGCAACAGAAAATTGTTTCTGTCCCATCTTGACAAAATACCTGGTTGGAATTTCTGATCTTTATTATAGTTTAGCCCAATTGTCCCGTGGGTCTTTCTTCGATTGTAAGATTCCAGGTGTAACTTAGCTTAAATATCTGTTTTCGGGAATATATGATAGATTTTGCTTTAACAGAGAGGTAGGTATCTAATTCAAGGGGTAGATCATAAAAGTCATCCAGTTGCCCTCAAAGGAATAGAACACGTTAAAGTAAATTTGGTTTACTAGTTCTGTGGAAATTAAAACAAAATCAGCATTATGTAATTCAACACAACATTATTTCCTCCTCAAATTGAGTAGGCATATGGCTTTCCATTACAATTCAACAACCATGTCAAATCTTGAGATCTAATTGTAGCTCACACACTTTTGAAATGGTTGACTTGGGCAAGCAACCAACAACAGAAGCATCAGGCAGGTGCTCTTAAATCGTCTGCTGGTTTCCATTTGGTTATTCTTGCAGGCCCTTTGGCAAGGCTGCATGCTGATAAACTCAAACCTGTTCATTGTTTGGGATTCATGGTTCAGGAAACGAATGCCTTAAAGAGGATGGTTTCATGTGCAGCTGACACCCAATGATTTCTATTTACCTAAGAGACTGTGTGGGGCACCATTTGATTATGAAACATATGCTGCAGCAGCAGGGTTTGAACTAAATACAAACAAAAATGTACTATTTGGCTTGTGCATATTGATAAACAAGAGCAAATTATGTTCTCAGATGATATTTAGGTTATAAATGGATGAATTAAAATTCCAAGGGGTGTTTTGGGGAGTCAAAGTACCCCAAAGTTATTCTGATAGGGGGTAAATAAGCATGAAGGAGTGTAGGATCTGGAGGCAGACTTGAGAGCTATCTTGTTTCAGTGGAATCAAATCCCCCATGTTTGATTTGACTTGGGTCAAAATAACTTTGTAAAACCCATTTTATCATTTTGAAAATAACTTCCATTTAAATATT
>NW_012155951.1:2823178-2828603 GCF_000956105.1 Propithecus coquereli | reverse complement strand
GGGCTCCTCCTTGATTTTGTGTCTCTCCACATTTCTCCTAACCAAAATATAGCTTTTCCAAAAATTCTCCAATTATCCTATTAATTTGAAGCCACTTGTTGGGCCCAGGGAATCTCGAAGTTCAGAAATGGTATGTATTAGAGTGTAGCTTGTACAAGAGGTACCATCTGGGCTTTCACAGTGAGCAAACTCATCTGGATGTAAGCACCATTATCACAGGTGCTACTCCACGATGGCCTCAGCTAGGCTGTATTTGTACAGGAACAAGTCTGCATAAGCCCAGAGAGGCAGAACACTGTGTATTTAGACAATTGAATAATTATAAAATAAATTCAGTGAAAACAAATCAAAACAAAAACACAAAAAACCCTGCCTAGATGTCAAAAACGATTTACTCCCCTTTACAATAGTGGAAATTTTTACTACAAAGTCGGAATTATCCAAAGAAGCTCAGAAAAAATAGAGAATAAAATGTGTATGCCATGAAAATTATACAAAATTGACTTTAATTTTATTAATTTCTGTTTTAAACCCCTCTTGGTGATGTGTTCATTAATATATCATTTATCTCTTTAAAGTTTTGATATTTTTCAAAGCATTTTCACAAAAGGCCCTCATTAAATCTTTTCTTAAAGAGAAGAATAAGTGATTCATCATTGGATAGGTGAGAAATCAAGATGGTAAAGTAATGAAATAATGAAATTAAGATGGAATCCTAAAATCTAAAAATCAATCATCTTCTGTTCAGATCCTTGCTCTTTGTAAGAGTGCACCCTAAGGCCAGTAGAAAGAAGATTCTGCCTAATGTCACTCAATTAGTTAGTTACAGCAAGAGGGAGGAAATTAGTTAGAGTCCAATCCCATACTCTCTTTCATATTTTATGTTGCTTTCTTTTGGGTAAAACCATATATATGCTTAGGAGTAGTTCTAATCCTAAAACTTAATACTATTTTAGGATGATCACTGCCTCCCAAGTGACATGAAATACCCCCTAGAAGTTCTCCTTTTGAATTCCCAGACACTGGAAGGTCCACATAATATGGCAAGATCACAATGCTCCAGACAGAACTTGGGAGGTATAAAAACCAATTTATCACACCATATTCTGAGCAACTTAGGAGGGAATACCCAGGGGTCATTCTGAGGGCATACATGAGAGATAGCCAAACAATATCTATGACCGATTTAGTGATCTGAACAGATCTGAATCGATGCTGTCAAAATACTCAGAGGTAGAGCATTGTTAGAAGATGGATCCCATACCATCCAAAAGGTAGTATATTTTTATCCCAGCTGTCTCAGGTAGGCCCAGGAAGGTTAGTTCTTGAAATTGGACTTCCAGAGCTCGCAGTGGACAGACCAAATTTAAGTGTTCTATCATCCTCAAAACCTGATCGGACTTATATTGATCTTTTCTGAACTCACACAATTACAATAATAAAGTTATTGAAAATAAATGTAGGTGAATGGTATCTTAGAGCTGATTTAGTTCATTTCGCAGAATTTGGTGAAGAGGAAGTGTTATGGCTAAAGTCTCAGACTTAGTTGATTGCCTAACAGAGAGGTTAATCCATTCAGGTTCTTCCCACAACATTGTAATTTTTTAGTCAGTCAGTCGTAAATTGGTACAGTCTAATCTATGAAAAGCACACGTCGTCTTCCTTAATGATTTACATTTTGAATATGTGATGATTCCTGTCACATATTCCTGAGATTCCTTTAGACACAAATTGCCTTTTTTTGGCATCTTCTATAGCCTAAGACAAACACAGCACATATCTCAGGAGACATGCAAAAATCACAGTTGGTAAATCTATTTCAGTCAATTAAATAATTGTTTCATGACGAGAATTCAAAACTATTTGAGGCCAAATGATGCTTATTTTGATCTCTGACATCTCTTTACCTCCCCTCCCCGCAGTTGTTACATTTTCAGAGTTGCTTCAGAGGTAAACTGAGAATGAATCTCTCAAGCAAAATGTAGGGAAGGCAACATTTAGTCCAGGTGTTTTCAGAATTGAGAGGGTGTTGGTTTAGTGGGCAAATTCTAATTTGGATTTTAATAATGGCATTCCCAAGCAATTAGCTGAACACACAGGAGGAAATTAAGGAGGAGGTGGAGAAAGAACAGCAATTTATGAACCAGCCTAACAAGCAGCTAAATGGGACTCAATTTGGTTCATCTAGAGGTAAGACATCCAGGAGAATTAGGCTACAATGTTGCCTTTCTCTGGTTTAGTAAAGGATGGTTGCGTAATCTCATGTGGCTCTTGAAACCACCTTCCTTTTATTGGGACTGTGAGTGAACATTGAGAGTGGTGCACACTTATTTTGTGCCATATCTGCCCTTTTTAATAGATTACAGAATGCCTGCTTTGTATTTGTTTTTGCCAAAAATCAGTTAAAATCAACTGAATGATTTATACATATTTCTTTAAAATCTTTGGTGGAAATTTTTGCAGGAGTAAGATTAAACTTTCTTATTTCTATATACAATTAGTAAAGTTTGCTCCTACTGAAATAGACAGGATTTTAACCCTCGTATTAGTTTAATCAGTGTTCTGAATGTGTGCGGAGAAACCAATGGACAACAAGACATTGACTATTGCAGTACACTGTTTTCTGAAAGAGAATTACATAAAACAAGATATTTTAAGACAGAAGGGAGGAAAAGAAAAGAATCTCTCATCATATGATCATTTCTTCATAACTGCATATTGAAAGCACTTGGAGTATTGAGAGGTGCAGATAAAAGTTTAGAGTATACATTTGTCAAGAAAGATTGTAACGCCCTCCTCTCAAATCCTAAAAGAATTGAAAATGATATTGTATTACAAATCTATCTCTCTAATTCTGGAATGGATTTTTCATTTGTCCTTTTAAAGAGTCAGACTTTTAGTATGGTAATTAGCCGGTTTGGTTAGCTGAGAAGCAAACATCTCTGTGATCACTCAGGCTGACAGAAAGAAAGCAGGCGAGTTAATCCGTATTCTAATGACTGCAGATGGCAACACCGTCATATATGTCTCATCTGTTCCTAGGTGAAAATTTTCTTATTAATACCAAAACTTATGTCCATTTCACACTGGTGTGTGTATTATTTATTTTTTTTATGTGTCCACTCATTTTCCACTGGGCTTAGTAATTAAAAATTTTCCAATGTAGATCATAGTTAATCTAAGTGTCTTCTTCCCTCCAGAGCTTTATAATTGTAAAGTTACTGCATTTATAGCTATTATACATTGCCTCGTGTTCTCACGTTTTAGCCATTTCAAAAAATAACATGTTTTTTTCTTTTCTTTTTCTTTTTTTTTTAAACTAAAGACATGGCACAATATATAGAAAGAGATTTAGCAAGGTAAGAGGGATTGGCAAGTTACAGTTCTACAGTTAAAAAAAAAAAAGTCACCAGCATCCAGAGAGGGTGGTCATTTTGGCATTCAGTGGGAAGATCAAATGCAATAGCAACGATGACAGTGCTCAGTTGCCAAATTCCTCTTTTGGCTTGGGAACAAATTGCTTACGGCTGTCCACTCCTGATAGCCACCTTCGTGCTTAAGAAACCCATTGAAAATGTGGGCAGTTAAAGCCAAGCTCATTGCCTCATAAAAAAATCAGCCTACCTGAACCACATTACTGACCCATTTGCTGCCTGTTTTGATTGTCTCAAATGATGATCTACTTATTTGGGTTTAATGCATTAAATGAACATCTTGAGTTCCCTGATTCTGATTATTAAGGCTGCTCTAATGTAGTGGATAAAAAAATATTAAGGAAATGAATAGTCATCCTTTAATAGATATTAAAAAGGAGAAAAGTCACATTTACTCTAAAGAGATCCTATCGTACTTTTCAAAGTTGAATGTCTCCATTAATGTTTTTATTTTTTGTTTGTTTTTAAACACTCTTTTTATTTAATTAACACATAGAAAGGTGACACAAAATTGGAAGCATACAAGTGAGTTCAAATTTGATGGATTTTGCACAGTAGTCGATACTTCTTTTAGTCAGTATCATTTTGAGCAATTGGGTCCCTGATTAAAAGGTTAGTAGTGACTGTCTCCACCAGTGTCTATTCCTTTTTATTCAGAAATGTTTTACTCATCTTTCCTCTCTATTTCTGTGAGCACATAAAAAAAAAAGAAAACTTCTTGACTCTTTTAAGGAAAAAGGGGCTACTCCTATTCTTCCAAAAACCCAAAGACAAACATCCCTAAAAAGTATTATTGGCTCTGTGTTCCCTATATGAATTAAAATAAGTAAATTCATTTTCATGGATTAAATTATAAAGTATTGTTTCTATGTGGAGATGATAATCCACAGCCTATGACCAAATTGCTTGCTTTTCATTTTCAAAGATAGATTTATGTTAAGGATCAAGAATGTGACTCCAAAGGACACCACTAAGTTGACGGGTAGATCTGTCATGAGTCTTCTTCATGGAATCAGTTGAATATTCCTGTTTACTTATGAGATTTCCTGATTTGGCTCAAGAGGAACTCACTTGGTTGGGAGGGTATTAGTCATTCAGCTCGATTGAATAACCATCTAATTGTATAAATTCTTCTTCCCTGGACTTAAATTTAAAGTTAAAAAGAGAAAAATATTATAACACAATTGAATTGATTTTTCTTTTTTTAATCAACATAGTATATCTGGGAAATTTCTTTAAAAAGAGATTAAGCAAACAAATGTGATTAAACTAAAGTGAGATAATTATTTTCAGCATTAATTCCTAACCAATGTCAGAGATCTGTGGTGTTATAAGATAGTCCACAGAATATGGAATATATTAATTGTCTGTCTTGGAAGACTTCATATTTTAAATGTCATTGGAAATTTAATCCAATTATATAAAAGAATCTTTTGAAATGCATGAAAAAAGTTTGTTTTTTGAAACTAACCACGTCTTAGCCTACAATTATTTTTTTCCCTGCAGAATTTTCCTGTGGTCCAATATTTAGAAATTGTAAACATTTTGCAATTTTATCTAAATAATAGTACCATTTAAGTAAATTATAATCTTTTAAAACAAAAAAATATTTTTATACCCATTTTCCTGGAGAAATTTTACAAGATTTTTTGAATGCAAATGTGATTATATTGTGATAGTTCAATTTCTTCTCTTTCATCTTGAATTTCTAGCAATTGGAACTTTCTTTTATCAAACTAACAAGCGAGTATCTTCAGAGAGCAGCAGTCCCTATGCTTTCAAGGGCAATAGCCAACAAAAAAATATTTTTATACCCATTTTCCTGGAGAAATTTTACAAGATTTTTTGAACGCAAATGTGATTATATTGTGATAGTTCAATTTCTTCTCTTTCATCCTGAATTTCTAGCAATTGGAACTTTCTTTTATCAAACTAACAAGCGAGTATCTTCAGAGAGCAGCAGTCCCTATGCTTTCAAGGGCAATAGCCAA
>NW_012155951.1:2807577-2820013 GCF_000956105.1 Propithecus coquereli | reverse complement strand
CCCTGTTGATCCACTATACCAGCGGTCCCCAAACTTTTGGGTACCAGGGACCAGTTTCATGAAGTCTTTAAGTTTCTCTAGATATAAGGTCATATTGTCTGCAATCAAAGATAATTTGACTACTTCCTTTCCAATTTGGATGCCCTTTATTTTTTTCTTTTGTCTGATTACTCTAGCTAGAACTTCTAATACTATGTTGAATAATAGTGGTAAAAATGGGCATCCTTGTCTTGTTCCAGATCTTAAAGGAAAGGCTATCTGTTTTTCCCTATTGAGTATGATACTTGATGTGGGTCTGTTATAGATGCCTATTATCATGTTTAGGTAGGTTTCTTCTATACCAAGTTTTTAAAGAGTTTTTATAATGAAGCGATGTTGAATTTTATCAAATGCTTTTTCAGCATCAATTGAAATGATCATATGTATTTTGTCCTTCATTCTGTTGATATGATGTATCATGTTGAATGATTTGCTTATGTTGAATCATCTTACATCCCTGGGATGAATCCCACTTGATCACAATAAATAAATCTTTTCATTGTGTTGCTGAATTGTGTTTGCCGGTATTTTGTTGAAGATTGTTGCATCTATGTTCATCAGAGATACTGGACTATAGTTTTCTATTTTTGTTGTGTCATTGTCTGGTTTTGTTATCAGTGTAATATAGGCCTTGTGGAAAGAATTAGAGAATATTCCATCGTCCTCAATTTCTGGAATATTTTAAGTAGGAATGGTATTATTTCTTCTTTGAATGCCTAGACAAATTCAGCAGTGAAGTCATTGGGTACTGGACTTTCTTTGATGGCAGAATTTTTTTATTACTGCTTCCTTAATAAACTTTGTTGCACACTTGTCTTGCTTTTGGTGTGTCTGTCCATTCTTCAGCCAAGAGCACACCAAGAACTGAGAACAGACTACAACCGGACATTCTCACATGTGGATATTCATTTGTTTCAGTACAGTTACCTTAAAAACATTATACTTTCTTCATGGGATTACTTTGACACATTCAACAAAAATCAATTGATGATAATATGAGTTTATTTCTGTACTCTCAATTCTGTTACATTGATCTGTGTGTCTATCTTATATCAGTTACACACCGAATTGATTACTATAGTTTTATAATATATTTTACAATTAGAAAGTATTAGTCCTCCAAATTTGTTCTTCTTTTTCAAAATTGTCTTTGCCACTCTAGATCCTTTGCATTTCTATATAGATTTAAATCAGCTTGCCTATTTCTGCCAAAAAAAACCAAAAACAAAATAAAACTGCCAGGATTTTGGTAGGGATTGCCCTGAACCTGTTGTTCCATTTTGGGAAGACATGCCATCTATACTGAATATTTCAATCCATAAACATAGAGGATCATTCCATTTATTTATGTTTTCTATAATTTTTCTCAGCAATATTTTCTATTCTTTACAGGTTTGTGGTTTTAGGGAAAAAATATCTAGTCTTTCACCATTAAGGATAATTATCATTTCACCTCTAGAGTTTTTGATGTCTTTTATCAGACTGAAGACTTTTCTTTTCATTTCTGGTTTATTGAGAGTTTTTATCTTCAGTGGATTTTGAATTTTGTCAAATGCTTTTTCCACATCTATTGAGATGATCATGTGACTCGTGTTTTTTATTCTTCTCCAATGTCATAAACCTGGGGAAGGTATGAGAGTATTCCCAAGGTAGAACACAGATCTTTAATTTCATTAATGTTTAATTTTTTTTTTTAATAAATGCCTCTCAATTCAATGTATGCCTTTGTTAATGCCCAGCCAAGGTCCAAAAATTGTTGTTTTGACAATCTTTTTCTAGTTTTTTCACTGTTTTTTAGGGAGTGGATTTGCTGTACTCATCATTCAACCATTCCAGAAATCACTCCGTCACCACCACATAGGTATTATTCTTGATTCAATTATTTAATTTCACATTTAATACATCCTCTGTAAAATGGGATTAATAACCCTCCATTAGGTTATTGGAAAGATTAGATATATACTTAAAAGTGCTCATTGATGCATCTTGCACATGGCACATTCAATGGATATTAATTGTGTTTAAAGCTAAGATGGATGTAAGAGAACAGGATTATTAAGAGGCGATTTAAAAAGGCTTTGTGGAACTTCAGTAAAACTTGGGATACCCCAGTCAAACTAAGAGAGTAAAGACTCAAAATCAATATTTTCTAATACGTTCTAATTCTTTATTCTCATGGATAAATCATTTGAAAACCTTTTTTTCTTCTACTTCCTTATTAAGTCAGGTCTACTTTGTCATAATCTGCCTTTCTTCTTGCCTTAAAACATTTTATATTAAGCTGCACCTTAGAAAATACATATAAAAGAAGTGTTGGTATGCATGTGATTTATTGAACTGCTTTGGAAAGGCCAGTAGCAATATGCTTGGTACCAACATACCATGATAGCACAGATGCATTAAAAAATGAAAGTTACTGCTTATCAGCAGATTCTGTGTGTAACAAATATCTCACGTAAATAAGCAGAAGATAAAGATCCTGCAAGTCTAGATAAAATCAAATTTTCCATTTCGAGGTTTATTTTTCCCACGTCCCCTTAAAGATTTGACTTTGATTTTTTTTTTTTTTTTTGCTGTAGAATATGCGTTCTTGTTGATTCAAATAGTGATAGAAGTGTAGGAAATTAAGTGGCAAGAAAGGGACTAAAATGTTAAATGCAGCTTTTATAAGTTTACTAATGTGAGCTAGAATTCATCCCTATGTAGCGAGATTCCACAATTATAACTGACCCTTATGGAATCAATACAGTATTCTGGAATTCCCCAAAATAGAATGTTCTCTACCTTCCTGCTCTAGATTACTCATTAGTACAATTTAATATCTGTCAATAATGGCTTCTTGTGGGGCAAAAGTTAACCCAGTGGTGATACTACATTTATTTTATATATATATATATGTATATAATTGTGATGATTATATACACAGAAATTTTTTAAATCCCAGCAGAAAAAATGTAAATAAATATGTAGAAAGGGAATATAATAAACAGTGACAACTGAACTAAGCTATTTTGATCTTGCATACATATTTTGATCCACTCTTTGTTCCCTTTCCTCTATTTTTTCCCTTTCCATAATTTTATCAATTTACTTTCTCTTATTTCTCATATCTATTTTCCTTAGCATCTTGTCGTACACAAACACTGTCTTACTTTTCTCTATATTTTTTCCCACAAAATGCCTTACCGATACCTCTTTGTCTTTTCTGTACCATTTCAAACATATACACGCATATTGGGTGCAGTTTATACCCCCCAATAATCCACTCTAAGCAGTAGCTAATGTTATCTTTCAAATAAACAATTTCAATCCTAGTAGCCGTAAATATCTCAAAGATGATTCTCTTTACAGCATTTTCATTAAAGCTGAGGATTTGTTTGGTGTTTTGGTTTTAAACAAACACTCATCCCAGCAGTGCAACTCACCAATATAGAACAGAATTACAATGTACTTCCAGCCAAATTCAGTTTATTGTCAATTTCAGTAGTGTTTCTTATGGTAGCAATTATTCTCTGTAAGCCTGCAAGCAAGCAGCAGAAAAGTGAAATCATCAAAGAGTTTTTATCTGCAGCAATTCCAGAAATGGCAGGTAGCTGATAGTTTAAACTTTAGTTCTCTGCAGTGGAATAGTGCAAATAGGAGAATGCCATCTGCCTGCTCCTGGAGGCTTTCTGAAAAATATATCCAAGTTAATAAAGTTTTTGGGTGGTATCTGATAACTTTGGTTACTATTGCACTGAATGCTCTGTCTCTGCACTGGACACTCTTGAGACAAACTTTACAAGTTGAAGTGGCATGTTTTTTTACCTATATGAATTACATAGTTGGATATTTATCTCAATTTTCTAATTACCCGAAGCTACATCTTCTAAATGTTAAGTTCCTTAATTTAACCTGGATAATAGACTGATGGCTGAAAGTTACATGAACAGAAACAAGTACAAGAAAGTGTGACCAGCTTTGAACTTATTCTTGAAAGAGTTGTTCTTATAAATTTTCAAGATCATAGACAGTTACCCCTTAAAACAAAGGAGAACAGATTAAGGGATAATTGTAAAATGTCATCCAGTTTATTCTTCCTATTGTTGATAATTTATTTAAAATACCCCAGATAGAAAGTTAATGTCATTTTCTATAAATGTTCTAAAAGAAGATTGTATTATGTATTTTTTAAACATTAACTCAACAAATATTTATTGATCTCCCTCATTCTCACTCTTTGGGGGAAACATCGCAGGAAAATCCTTGCAGTTAAAACTATGAACAAGATAGAACTGTTCTCTTTTTTTTTTTTTTTTTTTTTGAGACAGAGTCTCACTGTGTTGCCCGGGCTAGAGTGCCGTGGCGTCAGCCTAGCTCACAGCAACCTCAAACTCCTGGGTTCAAGCGATCCTTCTGCCTCAGCCTCCCGAGTAGCTGGGACTACGGGCATGCACTACCATGCCCGGCTAATTTTTTCTATATATTTTTAGTTGTCCAATTAATTTCCTTCTAATTTTAGTAGAGACGGGGTCTCGCTCTTGCTCAGGCTGGTTTCGAACTCCTGAGCTCAAACAATCCGCCCGCCTCGGCCTCCCAGAGAGCTAGGATTACAGGCGTGAGCCACCGCGCCCGGCCAGAAGTGTTCTCTTAATGTTTATATTCCAATATAGAAGAGTACTAATGGTACAGTTGCTTGAGTACAATTATAAAAAGTGTACAAAGGAGTCAAATAGAAGATGCTATAAAGACATACAACGAAGTGACCTGCTCTTGTCTCTAGAGGTTTTATTGAGAAATTTGCTGAACCATATAAGGTAAGATGGGTGGAGGAGGTTGTCCAGGCAGAGGGACAGAGTGAGCAAAAGTCCTGAAACAGGAAAGAATACAAAATTATTTTCAAACCCAAAAGAAAGCCAGTGTACTTAAAGCACAAAGAGTAATGGAAAAGTGATACAAGGTGAGGTTGGCGAGGTAGTCAGGGTGGTCAATTTCGTTTCCACCAAATTTGTGGTCTGTATGTGAGTACATGTGAAATGAATGTCCACATAGCCAAACAATATAGAAGCATGGCACAGAAGATGGGAAAATTTAACAGGGAATGCTCATGTCAGTGTATATCAACTCATAAAAGAATTTCAAAAACAGCAGTGCCACCTAGAAAATGAATACGCATGTATTCCTTGAGGAAAGCCATGCCCTAAAGGGAAAAAAAAAGAAAAAGAAAAAGCAGCTGCTCATCACAATCCAAGACTTCAAAATATAGTTAATAATGGTGAAAGTCAGCCAGGTAGGTTCAGAATTAGTAGAGATATTAAGCAGACATTTGGCAATACACGGGTTTTAAACTGTATAGAATAGTCTAGATTGACACAAAATATTGGGGATTATCAGCACACATATGGCTATTGAAACTGTGGCTAAAACCACCCAAGGAGAGAGTATGGAGTAAGGAGAGAGAGATACTTACATTCTGATCTTTCAAAATCCAAGATAGAGGTTAGAGGACGATCAGCAGCAAAGGCTGCATTGGTAGAGATGTAGAGGTCAAGAACAGGAAAACTTGATTGGCAGGAAGTCAAGAAACACTGTTCTATGCACAAGCAACACATGAATCAATCATGTGTTGCCCCCAAATTAAAACATTTTGTAGGATGTGCACTTGGTTCTAATCAACCCCCTTTCTCTTACTTTCCCTTTAAAAGAAAGGGGACATAAAGCCGGTTTACTTGCATTGTTCATTGTAAGCATTTTATTCCTTCTAAGCTAAGAATGAATTTAGAGGAATGTCTAAGTATAAGGAAAATTCCCACTTTTATACAAACAGAATCTGTAAATTTAAGGATAGTGTTCAGGTGGGCAGGACCACTGAAGCTGGACCCAGGGGTTCCAACTCTGCCTCTCTTCTATTTATATTTCATTTTAATTTTTTCTTGTGAATATGGAAATAATAAAGGTCACAAAATCAGTAGCCTGGATCTTATTGGTAATGCTTCTATAAAATAAACAATTCTTAGGGTCTTAAGGTTTAAGGCTTTGTTTTAATAAGAAATTAATAGTAAGACAAACTGCATTCTTACGATGTGTTAATATTAGTGAAATGTGTGGAGTATAATCAGACTCTAACAGCACTTCTCCCTGCGTTATTTTTTCTTGGAGGAATGTGTGAATCTGAAATGCTTAGTCTCGCTACAAAATATTGATTGTAGTTGAGTCTGCCTTGCATGTGTGTGTTTGTGTGTTTGTGTGTATAATCTAACAATACATATAATAATATCTGCAAAAATTCTTTTAGGTTAAAATTTTATTATGATAATGGAAATGATTTTAATATTGACAAAATGAGATTTTAACATTGATAACATTTATTATAATGAAAAAATTAACTGTAGTTATTTGAACATTGTAGTTTACTAAATACAAATAATGTAGGTCCACCCATATTCACCATGACAAAAAGTGTGTATGTATACTTTTATGTATTCACATACTATTTTTTATATATATAATTGTTATGTGAAGTATATATTTCAATTGTTAAAATGTCTCCCTTTTATTATATACATGTAAAAAACTATAAATATTTATGTACTGTATATATGTTGTATAATAATATATAATAATATCATTAGGAATAGGGAAAGGTAATGTGTGTCTACGCAGAAGAGATTTACTATTACTTTCTATGTCACGCTATCAATTTTTTTACATCTTACTAAAGCTACTCGGAAGTTTACTACGTAGCTTTCTCTTAGCCGTTATATGCAAACTACATAAACATCAGTGCTTGTGTTTATATTCCTACTTTGAACTAGATAGACATTCATAGAAATAAAAAATAGACATCTTTAACATCAATTCTTATTATAATAATTATTACATTTGCAAATACAGGAAACTTCAAAGAAATAGTTCAAACTATGAACTTTAAAATCCTCTTTTGATAAATAATATTGTGGAATTTATAGGCTAATTTCCATGAGGAATACAGAAGCTATCCCATCTATATGCCTGTATCTCTCCCTGGTCTTCAGTATCCTTTAAGATGTTGAAGCAGATGAAAGTCCATTTTGAATGGAATTCTGTTGAAGGGTTTGCAATCACTCATTGAAGAACAAATCTTGATTTCTGTTGCGCATTTCACTGTGTGTGATGATTTGAAAGGGGCTGGGTATAAATTGGCTTTTTGTGTAGAAATGATAAATAGCATTTTACATTCAATTCTTTAAAATTTTATATATTCAGTTTCAAAAAAAATTAAAAGTTGTTTGGCCATAGTCTCTTTTGATAGTTTCTAGATTTTTTCACTGATTATTTTAAATGTGCTTTTCAGATTATTTCTTATTTTCCTTTACTATTTTTTTCTTTCTTGTGACTTCTATCATTATTGTCTCTATTCTTACTCTCCTACCTCTTAATATGACTCTATATTTTACAAAATTTTTTATGGTAAGTATTATTTTTGATCCTCACTCACTAAAACCTTGTGAAACACTGCACACATAACCCATTAAACTTAATTAGCAGAAAAGGCAACTGGTGTCACACAGAAACACACACACAATGAGGCAAATTTCTGAAGGTGACTTTAAGAGATGATTTCAGAACCCAGAGCCCAACTTTCTCTGGATCACCAATCTATGATCACTGTATGATTCTCGTCTCTAGGAGTCATAAATCCCAATCCAAGGAAAAATTCCTAAGGAGGTTTATACATCTACTACATGCTTAGCACTACTCTGGGTGATGTGGATGCAGAAACACATCTCTCCTGAACAAGTAGATAAGCGAAGCAGAAGCTATGCAATCTTTCCTTAAAAGCATCTATAATAAAGGTCAGTGAGCACAACTGCATAGGATTTTCTTTCAGAAGTCTCGCTGGAAGAGGTGATTTTTATGTGGGTTTATTGGAAGTAAGGGACATGAATTTGGAGATGAAGGTAATGGAAAACACATTGCATGGAAAATGGCAGGAATCACATATACGTTAAGGTTGATCCATGGTCTCCTTGTCCAGTTCAATGGTTATACATTACTTGGATAATGATTCTTCCTCTTCTATGGAAATATAGAAGAATGTTTATGGAAACATAAAAGTCTAAAGGAAAAATACATAAAAAATGTACATGGGAGAGTAGATACATTTTTTTTTTCCAGTATAAGTCTATGTTCCATAACTATGAAAACCCAGCCCTATTTTTTTCATTGCAGATTTGACTACGTTTTAGCTAAATCAATGTTTGGAACCTGATGGAATCATAGCACAAAGGTAATGTGTTTTTGTAATGATAGGACTGATTGGATTTCCTCCCAATGGAGGAATGGTTGTCTTTTTCATTTACTAACAATCTGGGTAAGTGTTAGGACCAAATGTGCTACCCACCTAATAGTAACAGGACAATAAAATCACATTAACCATACTGTTGTTTTCCTTCTCCACTGCTGGGAGCCAAAGAGAAGAGAGAGAGAGAGATCCAGTCCAAACTCATTTTCTCTACATTACTCCTTTTTAATGTCTTCCTAGTATAATGAGTAGCAAAGGCTTGCAAGCTATCCTTCTCTTCAAAATAAGGAAGATCTGCCACTATGAGAAGGAGAAGAGAGATCACTCAACTGTTTTTGTCACGAAGTGTGATGTTCATAAAGGAAAGATACGAATTTGGACTTGTAAATCTATAAAGAATGCTTTGATCCAGTTAATAAAACTTGGATTCAAATTGCTCTCTGCTTTTCATTTTTTTTCTCCCCTTTTCTGCCCTTTCATCTTCTTCACTCTTCTCTTTACAGCTTTTCTTCCCTTGCTTTTCCTTTTCTGTTAATACAGCTCTTGTGTTGCAATAGGCACTGCAGTCGATTCAAGAGACATGTTATAAGTTGTCCCTGCTCTGAAAAAAACATAATCATTGTGGTTTCCTTGGATCTATGGGGATGAAGACAATATTTATAGAGTTGAAGAATGGAAGAATCAAAGCAATGAAAATAATTGATATAACCACTAAATATAGGCGGTCATAAAAGAAAAAGGAAATTATGCAGAAGAGTTATCAGAGGAAATTTTGTTGACAAGATGGTTTGTAACTTTGACTCTAGCTCCAACAAATACATTAAAAAGAGCAAACACAACAAAGATAGCGATCATGACATATTAAAGCAGTTAATTGACTAGGAAGATCTATTTAGGAAAAAAAAAAAAGATGGACATTCATGGCACCATACTCTAAGACTTTCTTCATGTTATTGGAATTTTTGTAGGTCACATAAACCAGTTGACACATTTATGCTTAATTCCACATACTGTAATATGCAAGTCATTGCCACAGGCCAGGCTGCACTGCCTAAAAAATAGCTGGCATCTTAGAATGTAGATTAAGAGCATAGTGTATGAATACCACATACCCATTCTTCAGAAATTGTAATAGAAATTAATTTGAGAACTTACTCTATGTGCTAGGTATATGACAGTTGTCGATGTTTTAGACAATAAATTCAATTTTATAACTAAAAGTTGGAATTTGGGGAAGAATTTAGATAATTAGGCTAAAAAGTATGTCTTAGAAGTAACAATAATAGTAGCCAATATTCATTCACATGTGCTTAAGAAAATACGGGTCCCTGTTCATGATGCCCATATAAAATATGTATATTTTACATATCAATGGAAAAGACAGGCCATAAGCAAAGCAAAGGAGAAGGTGCTTGTCACACTATGTGCTTCTGCAGATACAAAAATGATGTTCAGGATGATGAAGGGTCTGGAAATTATCTCTTATGTGTAACATATAAAATAATTAAGCATTAGGGACATTTAGCATGGGAGAAATATATCTTGGAATGTGTGAGACTTACTACCCAAAGATGATACTTTGCCTAGAATAAACAAGGATGACCAAGAAAAGACTGGGTCTTTTCTAAAATTATCGACAATATAGGCACATAGAAAGTAGGTAGGAACAAGCCCGTTTGGCAGGAAAAATTTATGTGGGCCAGCTGAGATCTCCAAGGGATTAGAGCAGCTCCATTTCAAGCTCATACAAATTATTGCCCTCTAGCGCATAACTGGTAAACCAGTAATCAGCCTAAAATACCTTATGATGAATCAAGATAGTGTTTAGAGCAATGGGAGTTAACTATAATTTTAAGAACTACAGGTAACTCTAGGACACTACATTTTAATTAAGGAACAAGGACGATGACTTAATAGTGAAATCATCCTGATGAATAAGTTTGTTAAGATTAACAGAAATCGGGACCTTATTTTTTAAATTCAGATAGTAATGAATTAGTATTTGGGAAATCACTCATTCCTTGAGGAACTGGAATAAGAATGAAGAAATGAAATGCGTATATACATGAGATGAGATGGGCAAGGGAATGATAATGATGATGGAGAAACAGAGCTGCAATATGTATTTTTTTTAATTTTTATTATTTCAGCATATTATGGGAATACAAACATTTAGGTTACATATATTGCCTTTGTCCCACCCGAATCAGAGCTTCAAGTGTGTCCATCCCCCAGATGGTGCACACCGTACCCATTAGGTGTGTATATACCCATCCTCTCCTTGCCTCCCACCTACCTGACACCTGAATGTTATTACTGTATGTGCTCTTAAGTGTTAATCAGTTAATACGAATTTGATGGTGAGTACGTGTGGTGATTGTTTTTTCCATTCTTGTGATACTTCACTTAGTAGGATGAGCTCCAGCTCTATCCAGGATAGTACAAGAGGTGCTACATCACCACTGTTTTTTTGTGGCTGAGTGTACTCCATGGTATACATATACCACATTTTATTAATCCACTCATTTATTGACGGGCACTTGGGTTGTTTCCACATCTTTGCAATTGTGAATTGTGCTGCTATAAACATTCTAGTGAAGATGTGTTTTTTATAGAAGCTGCAATATGTATTGAGCAGAGGGCAGAAAGCTCATGGAGACAAACTTTGGCTGTTTTTTTTCTATATCCATTCATGTTCTAGCATAAGAAATATATTTACTTTCTTCTCCATTTATTAAATTATCTTATTATTTTGTATTGCTATGGACTCACAGATTGTTTTTGTTATTATTTATAATAACTAATTTTAACTTCTTACTATTTACTTGAATGCTCAAATTGTTCCATTTTTGTCCTGTGATAGCCCATCAGTATTTTTTTTATTATTTTCTTTCAATTTTTAGTTTGTTATTGAGAAGCTTTTATTATTTCTATAAGAATTTAAACTGTGCCTAATCAAATTTATTGGCATAAAGATGTCCTCTTATTATCTGCTTAATATCTGCTGTTGTGCTTTCATTTTTATTCAGCACATTTTTCTCACTTTTCTTGAGACTTTGTATGTAATCCATAAATTATTTAGAAATGTGTTCTTTTACTTTCAAGTATTTGGAGATTATACTCTTTCTATTACTCATATAATTTTATTCCAAATGGTAAAAGAGCATATTCTGTATGGTTTTAATTCCTTAAAGTTTGTTTATTTTAGCTCTATTACCCAGAATATGGTCTATTTCATTGACTGTCCCCTGGGCATTTGATTAGATTGTATGTTCTGCTGTTGTTGAGTGATGTATTTTATAAACGATATGATATTTTGTTGGTTGATACTGTTGCTTAGTCCTTCAATATACTTTCTGATATTCTGTTCATTGGTTATACCGATTACTAACGGGATGTGTTGAATTTCCAAGATATGTTTGTGGATTGGTACGTTTCTCTTTTCATTTGGTCTCCTTTCATGTATGTTTTTTTTTTTTTAATTTTTTTCAACATATTATGGGGGTACAAATGTTAAGGTTACATATATTGCCTTTGTCCCACCTGACTCAGAGCTTCAAGCATGTCCATCCCCCAGATGGTGTGCACCGCACCCATTAGGTGTGTATATGCCCATGGCCTCCTCCCCCTCCATCTGTGTGACACTCGATGAATATTTTTATTTCTGTCATTTCTCTGCATCATGCATTTTTAAGCTTTGTTATTGGTATTATATACTTTTAGAATTTTGTGTCTTCTTGCTAAATTGATCCTTATAGTATTACACAGTGTCATTTCCTTTTCCCTTGATAATTATATTTGCACTGAAATATGATATTAATAAGGCTATCACAACTTTTTTTAAAAAGTAGTATTGGCATAATATACTATTTTCAATATTTATACTTCAACCTACTTATATGTTCCTGTTTCAAGTGAATTTTTGTAAACAACATATGATTGGGTAATGTTGTTTTGTTAATCCATTCTTTGTCTTTTAATTGATGATTTTGATCATTTACATTTAATGTAACTAATGATATTTTAGGATGCAGTTCTGTCATTTCATAATTTGTTTTTTATTTGTTCCCTCTATTTTTAGTCTTCTCTTACTCTTTTCCTAACTCCCTGTTGGTTACTTTTAATTGACTTAAT
>NW_012155951.1:2805003-2806435 GCF_000956105.1 Propithecus coquereli | reverse complement strand
TTTCCTTATATTGTCCATAATTAAATCTTTAAGTATTTTAATGGTATTTACACAAAAGTCCTTGTCAGATGTTATCTTTGCATTTTTGTCTGTTGATTGTCTTTTATTTTTCTGGTTAATGTTTACTTGGTTCTTGCTATAATAATTTTACATTTTTATGAACTTTTTTACTACAATAAAAGTCTGTTTCTTATTAGCATATATTTTAGTAGGCTGTCTACCTGTTAATATTCAGAATATAGATCCTGGCCCAATTTTGTGAATTGTGGTTTGGATGCAAACATAGTTTTACAAGTTTTTGAAATGTTATTCTGGTTTGTCTCATTCGTGTGCTGCTCTGAGACCAATCTGAATCTTTAGTCATGTTCCACTTCATAGTTCATTCCTCAAAGTATTCATTGTACTGATCCCAGACAGTTTTGCATAAATGTTACTCAAGAGTTTGCCTAAGACTTGATTCACATATATAAAGGAACTCCCTTTCCACATCCTTACTCTCTATAATTTACTCTCACTATTTAAATGAGAGGGAAAGAGCTACCACTATCTATTGCTATTCACTTAATGCGAGAGGGCAGGAATAGCAAACGGGGCTCCACAACACAATCTCTGCATTGCTTTATGGGAAGAGGGATGGTGTTGCATCTGGTCATTATTTAATAAACACTATTCATTATCATTTGGCTTCCTGTGTTGTTTTTGAGAATTAGCTGTCAATATAATTAATATTCTTTTGTAAGTAATCTACCTGTGTTCTATGGCTGATTCTAGAATATTTTATTTGTCTTTTAGATTTTATAGGTCCTCTTTGATTTTTTAAAAAATTATTGTGCTTGGGATTAATTTATCTTCCTGAATTTAAAGACAATGTGCCATGTATTAATTACTAAGAATCCTTATTTACCTTCTCTTTGAAAATTGTATCTATACTCTTCTTTCTTTCTCCTTTTGTAACTTCTGTTAAGTATATTTTAGACTTTTTCACTTTGTCCTCCATTTCTATTACCTTTCATATCCCTTTTGTTCATTCTCTGTACTGTATTTGGTGATATACTGAAGCTGATTTATATTAACACCAGCTTTCAAGAGCCAATGATTAAATGTTCAGAAATTTTATAAGCTAGTTTGTAAACCATCATTCGACTGAAAATGGTTATGGCCAGAATATTTAGAATTGGCAAATGCTACAAATCAGAGCTTATTTTTTGGAAAGAAGAGATTACCAGCATACACTGATTGCATTCTAGATTATTTCTTCAGATGCATCGTCTCGTTTTCCAGCTATCTCTTCAGCTATGTCAAATGCACTTCATTATTCATTTATATTCTAATTTTAATTATAAATTTCAACTAGAAGTTTAAGTTGATTTTTTATCAAATCCATTCTTACCGTTTTTAGCCAGAATATTTAGAATTGGCAAATGCTACAAAT
>NW_012155951.1:2799340-2801437 GCF_000956105.1 Propithecus coquereli | reverse complement strand
TAGAACTTAATTACTTAATCATATCATGTAATTGAGATAATCCTCCTTTATATGAGGGCTCCTAAACTATAGCTTTTGGCAGAAGGCTTCTGGAAATCTAGTTCTTTGTACACATCTGAAAGGCAGCTGAGCAGACAATGGTGGGAAGGGGAGTAATCTTAAAGTACTTAATATCCTTCGAAGAGCACATTATTCACTAGAAGAATTGGGGTTCATATATCTATATCTATATCATCTATATCATCGATATCTATATCTATATCTACAGTAAGTGATGATTCACCAAGCACTCCTGTAAAAGACCTGGAGACGAAAGAGTTTATATAATTCTTTCTTTGGGGCCTTTTGTAAATCTAAAAATTGCCCAATAAGGTCTAACTCTACGAGATCATAAAATTTCTCCAATATGCATTTGATTTAATGAATGAGTTAACATTTGAAAAGTACCCATAGGAAATATGAGACTATAAGAAATCCATCATTAATCACATTCACTTAATTTTAAGTTTTAGATATAATAAAGAGGTCCTAGAATTTGGAAGCTTCTTCATTTCTTCTGCCATTGTCTACTTTAGCAACCTCAAACTGTTCTATTTATATTCTCTGTATTATAATTAAATTACATGAAATGCAGAGCATGGACCTAGGGATCTAACCAGCTGCTAGGTTCCTTGTGCTTCCAAAGCCCTCTGTCAGTGACAACAGCCCTGGACTTCACTGCACCAGAACTGCACCTTGAGTCACTTGACGCACAAATGGTAGCACTCCTGCATTCTAGGTTCTGAGAGAGAATGTAATTTGCTGAAGGACCCTATGGTTCCATTCTATTCATCTTCTCTCGTTGATAAAGAGACCAAAGTAAAGCTGCTATCATAAAGGCTATTTGTGGTATTGCCAGTTAAGTGGCCAGAAAAGCATTGTTTGTCTAAAGATGTGTAAATACCAAAGAATAAAAATGGAATTTGGGGCTGTGTGGGGGTTAAGTAACTGAAGGCAGAGGCTGCAAGGAGGTGGTTTTGTTTGTTATTTTTTGCTAATTATGGATGACATGTTCACACAGAATACAAGGTTACATTGGGATCCAGATGGAGGCTGGGATGGGGACAGGGTTGGAGGAATATAAAGTCAATCCTCATTATTTGCGAATACCATGCTTGTGGATTCTCTATCTGCAAATTTGCCTGATCAATAAGATATATTTGTAACCCCCAAAATCAATACTCGCACCCTTTTGTGATCATTTTTGGACATGCATAGATCAGTGAAAACTTGATTTGCCTGATGAGCACGTGCCTGCTTAGCGGGAGCAAGGTAAACCTCTGTTTTCTTGTTTCAGCTTTCATACCACAAACAAGTGTCATTTTTATGGTCTACTTAGTGCCACATTTTTCCCTGTATTTCTGCACCTTTTCTTGTTGATTTTACTGTTTAAAATGGCCCTCAAGTGTGGTGCTGAATCGCTGTCCAGAGTTCCTAAGTGCGAGAAGGCTGTGACATGCCTTACTAAGAGAGTAAATTAAGCTTTCTTCAGGCAGGAGTTATAGTGCTATTGTATCTGAGTTCAATATTAATGAATCAACAATATATATGAAATATGATGTTCTTAAAATGAAACACATCCAAAACATGCTTATATATTGATTGGGTGACAAAGACATTGTGACCAGAAGCTCACAGGAGCCTAATCCTGTATAGTTCAGTATTTGCTAATTCAGCGTTCATGGCAACTTATGAAATATATTAATAGCAGCCACAAATAATGAAAATCAACTGTAATCTGTTGTTATCTTCTGTATTTGACTCTTGCATGCCCAGCTTGGGAATGAACATCTCTCTGGTGCAACAAGTCAATGGGATATTTTCTAAAAGCAGAGCATCAGCTCTAGTCACGCTCCAAATGCTTCTTTTATGGGTGTACCCCTTGGTTATGACTTGTATCCATCCACACCCTGATCCTTCCTGAAAAAAATGACTTTAGGTTTTGTGCAGATGAAAATTTGCAGCAGGCACTTGACATACTTCCTTCAGTGGTGGACCATTCTCTGGCTCTCCAGCTCCGGATGTATACTTAATACTGAAGGAGCAAAGCCAAACTCA
>NW_012155951.1:2797448-2799275 GCF_000956105.1 Propithecus coquereli | reverse complement strand
TATGTAATTTACAAGAAAAATAAATTATTTGGATTAAATGGTACTTTGAAATAATAATAACAAAAAGCAGGTTGTGCTCATTTATTTGGCCATTCATTCTCTCACTTCAAAATAATACTGACTGGTTTCAGTCCATACCCCAAAGCTATCACACATGTTTTATAACAGATGTTTTATTGTCTGGCACTTTGCAAAACTCATCCATCCAAAATACTATAACATGCCCCAAACTCAACCACTACTGAAAATAAAACAGCAAGAATGCAAAGCAACCCAAAAACAAACCCCCCCAAAAATTCATTCTGGAGCTTAGGAAGTCTTTTGTCCTTGAGTTTCTCCACATGATATGTTTTTTCTTTCTTAATTAAACTTTGGTCTTAAAAATTGAGAACTATAAAGTTTTGTACTTTACATAGTGTTCCCTGCTCATCAGGAATCATGATAGTGGGTTATGTTACTTGCATCACTACTTTGACCTTTGATTAAGATTTATCAATAATCTCTTCTACAATCCTTAATATAATGGCAGAAGATGGACACCAGAGGGGAAAATCTGTTCTATTTTATTGTACACTTTTGTAATGATTATTTCACTTCATATCTGCCTGCCTGATAATGTTAATCCGTGATTTGTAAGGACAAATGCTTCAAGCATCCAGACAAATAAGAAAGCCAGTCAATGTGGGAAGGTAATGGTGGTTAGGAATAAAGTAATAATAATGGAAATAACAAATTAAAAAATTGCAAATAAAACACATTTAATTAAAACTTCTTTGCTAGAAGACAACTTAGCCTTTGATGTGCCAGTTTGCTAATGTTAACTGGATATTGTTGATATCTAACTGATACAAAGATTCATACTGAAAAGAACAGCTTTCATTCAATTATTTTGGTTTGTGATACTTCTATAAAATTAGTGGCATACCCTGATTGTACCAACACTTAATTTCAGGGCCATTACACCCTTGTATCTATTCATTCACATCCCTTGCCTTCAACCATACTTTTCATCTAACAGACCCCAAAACAGCAGCTTTCTATGTCTTTTTCTGCACCTCTGCCACTATCTCCTGTAATTATTAGCTTTTTAACTAAAATGTTTTTAAAGGAACAGTTTTCTTAGTTTCTGTGGCCTCATGCTATATTTTGCGGACATTATGATCATATAAAAACAAGCAGAAGACATTTCTATGAGAAATCATTGATTGTTTTCTTTAAGGACAAATTAATAAAGCAAATCAATGTTTATTATTATTTTGAAGAAGATTCAAAAGATGCCAGTCTCCTTTAGAAAATAGTAACTGGAAATCCTCTTGACACTTGCTCTACCTTTGAAAGCAAATGATTAGAAAGGAAAAAGAAAAGGAAGCCCAGTAACCACTGTTGTGTTTTGTTATCAAGTTATGGAGAAAGAATAGTTTTGTGCTCGAGCTCCACGAGACTTGATATTTATTATAAGATTGTAGTTACTATATTCCAGGAGCAAATGGATTCACAATAAGTATTCAGATAATACCTATTGGCCTGAAGATTGCTTCCATAAATTAGAAGTCCTTATAATATGTGAAAATGTTCCTGTTTAGATGTTTGTTTTATGGTCACCTTGTAACCCCCAGTGAGAACTTCTGGCAGATGTATTGTCTCTAACCAGTAGCAATATCATCAATGTTAACCTATGTTAGGAACCCTGATAATTCTCTATTATTACATTATTAAATAGAACTTAATTACTTAATCATATCATGTAATTGAGATAATCCTCCTTTATATGAGGGCTCCTAAACTATAGCTTTTGGCAGAAGGCTTCTGGAAATCTAGTTCTTTGTA
>NW_012155951.1:2793132-2793659 GCF_000956105.1 Propithecus coquereli | reverse complement strand
GCCTGTTTTCAGGAGTGAGCTCAGTAAGGACAGGTTCCATCTATGTAATCTCCATTCCTTCCAGAGGCCCCAGCTAGCCAGAATTCTGACACAAAGCCTTGCAACAAAGCTGCAAAATATCCACTTGGGATCTTGGAGTACCTAATTCATTGTTATAACATAGTTCTCATAAAATTATGTAAAAAACTAATTTTACAGTTGTCAGGGGAAATAACTACCCAGATAAATAGGCATGAAAATACCATAACTAGAGTAGAGAAAGCCAATTCAAAATTGGGCCCCAACCCCAGTCTCTTAATTGGCTTTATTATAGTGTCATGTGAATGAAAAGTTTTATTAGCAACGGTTTTAAGTTTAGTCCACTGTTCTATAAGATATTGCCCTATATGCATTATTGCTTAGAGATAGTTCTGTATTGTGCTATAACATAAAAACATTTTTACATTGATTGCTACATGAATTTCAAAGTACTTACGCAAAAATGGCATGAATTTCTGTTGTTTAATACTCATAAGCATTTCTAGTAT
>NW_012155951.1:2789895-2792220 GCF_000956105.1 Propithecus coquereli | reverse complement strand
GTTTATCCTGATCGTGTCTAACCTGGAAATTAGAAAAATTTAGTCCACATCATCACTGTATTCCAGTATTTAACATTATATTTAACTCCCAAAATGTGCTAGGGAGTGTATCTAACACACAGCATCTGCATTATTTTCTCAGGAGAAACTCCACGAGGATGGTGAGTCAGGGGTGAAAGTGGGGGGAGGAGAGGGAGCTGGTACAGCTCATCTGAGGACAATAGACACAACCAGAGCCTTTATTTATTTATTTTAATTACCTTTCTCTTCCTCCTATTAAATGCCTCCTCCTTTGTTCTTAATTTGAAAGCCTCCCCATCCCCATTTAATTACTGTGCTTTTGATTGACAACAGCAGAGGACAGGAAAAAAAGAAAGCTGTCTCTTTCATGTCCTATTTGACATAATATAATGAATGTGTGATGGCTAGTTTATTTTTTTCCTTGACAACTTAAATATTTGAAGATGAAATGTGGAATTTCAGAGCATAATGCCAGAAAGCTGAGAGAAAAAAACAGGAAGAAGAAAGGAAGTTAATTGAACCAGGAACCAAATACAATGCTCATTTGTGCATTTGCCTAATAGTTTAATAACTTGTCAATTTGGTGCAGAGATTCTGTGCAATTGTAATAGGAATTTCATCTCAGCTCTTCCCAGGCAAAGAGGAGTCAGCAAATAGACTGTGTCCACTGGATGCCCTGGTCTTGTGTTTTATTGTGTTTACTTTATAATCCCATCATCCCCACGCCACCAGCATGCTTGAGGGGTAGTGAAGACAGCAGCGGCTGCTCCCTCTCGGCCCCCTGTCTTTTAGAGCTACCCTAAGGTACTTAAGAATGACAGTATAAAGAATATCTGTGCAGATGAGCCTGTAGATTTGGGGAATTGGCTGCTTATAGACAGGGATTCTTTTGGTAGACTTAATTCCTTTAGCAAGGGTGAAGTACCATCTGTGGGGATTCCTGTCATGTATAAGGAAGTTAGTCATGCTCTCTGTGGAGTTGAGTTTCTTGAATTTTAATGAAACCTATGTCAATCTGTCTCCTCTATACCCTAGTGTTAAAATCAGTGGTCAGCTACTCAACAATCACAACAGTAAATCACAGTAGATAAACCAACCAGGACAGCTCTGAAGAATTTAAGGTTGTGTTCCCCCCTTGCCCACCCCCTTCACAACGAAGACACTGAGAGAATGCATAATGAACTGGTGGCATTTCTGCTTTAAAGGGACAGGCTTGTGTTCAAACCAAGAATCTAGATTTTTTTTTAAATGCCTTTCTTCAATGGGAAGTTTTCTTTCTCTGTAATTATTTATATTCCTTTTAATAGATCTGTCATAGGTTGTGCAGCTTTTGTACAGGTTATGTATGATAAAGCTGTACTTTTACAAGATGCTCCGAGAGAAATGCTGATTCTAACTAAAGAAAATGAACTGTTATCCAGAAATTAAGAGAAAATGTTGTGCATGCCACCTGAATATAAATTAACTGTGAATGATGTAACTCGGGAAAGCAGGTGGCAGTTCTATATGAGATGTTTACAATTAGCTGTATGCATCACTCTGAGAGCACAGCGTAGGAAATATCTCACCCAGATTGGATTGGCTCTCAATGGGTTATAATAGCATTACAGACCTCAGTGTAACTTTCTGATTCTTCTACGATGTGTCACTATCATCTCAAAGACAAGGTCATTGGAATGTAACTTTCATTGTCACTTTGTTTGCATGTACAAGCCAAAAATGTTTCTATGGAGAGGACTGACAGAGCAAGTTGGAACTGAAAGTTCTTTTTGGCAGAACTGCCCTGGCACAAAATGGAGCTCTAACTGGTTCCTTAATGGTAAAAGCTACAACCTCCATTTGTCTTCTTGTTTGAGCTAGTAGTTGAAATTACAGGCTGGCTGTTTTCACAGATCTATTGTCTCTAACCAGTGCTGTGTTTCTCTTGTTTTGTTCTTCTTGTTGCTGATGGTATATGCCACTAGAGCAGGCTGATAATTTTTATTTTTTTTGTATCAAAATTGACACTCTCCATTTAAATTAATTAAAATTTCCATCTTAATTACTTATTTGGGGTAAAGAAGATAATATGTCAATGTACGTGCTAACTTAAATTAAATCACCATTTAAAATATTGCCTATCTTATTAATATTTTTAAATCAACACATGAGGGTGTATTAAGTTTTCTTTGTCATTTTTCATGGCTTCATCAATTACTTTCATTTGACATTTAAATGTGCCTGGAATTACTGATGCCAGTAATATCACATACTACTGATGCCAACCCTTAACATACAGAAAAAGGATAATGTTGAGAGAAAGGT
>NW_012155951.1:2786615-2789558 GCF_000956105.1 Propithecus coquereli | reverse complement strand
TTTATTTCAATAAATATTTGTAAGTATCCACTATGTGTCATTTGCAACTCTAAAGTGCTGTCAGGGTGATGGTGAACAAGAGAGATGTGTCTTTTTTTCCTCAAAATTTACCATCTAGGAAGTACCACCTATACGTGATCCAAATGGTTCAACGTCATTAATACAGATTTCAGTAATATTTTCACCCATTAGTTATATTGCCTGCTTTCTTCATGTTCTTTCTCGCTCTCCCCTAAAATCTCAGTCCTATTTTTAACACTAGTTGTATCTATTATAACAAGTAGCTAATCAACTTTTATTCACTGTTCATCTAATTTGTTTAAAAAAAGAGGCTGAACTTTCTAAGTTGACACTTTTCTAGAGAGATATAGTCACTCTATTTGAATCCACCCTGTTGATAGTAACAATATCCAACATTTATTGAGTGTGTACTATGTGCCAGGCATTGTGTTAACTACTTTCCCTGAATTTTGTTTTGTTTTCTTTTTTAATACTCAAAATATCCTAAAGGAAAGATTACAACTTAATCAAAAGCACACAATTTTTGAAATCAGCATTGGAGTCCTATAGCTTCACCTTCCTAGATTGTATTGATAATTACCAGACTACATTCCTTCCTTTAAACACACTGTCATGAATCAAGTGGTGCATGTGAGTTGAGGCCTGTAGTAGATGCCATAGTATGCTACCCCTATTTCCCCATCTTTACTAAAGCACTTATTCCCCTAGTTGTCAGAACTGTTAGCAGCTGATTGCTCAAATTTGGATTTTGTCTAGAAATTTTCTTCCATCAGTGTGAGCTTTCTTTGGTTTTGTATTCCTTCCTTGGGACAGCCCTCATCCATTGACTAGTGAATGGGGGATTAAAAAATCTGGCACTCTTTCCCCAAGGTGGGACATCCACCCAGCTTCAGAGCTCTTGTGGGATCGGCTGAGGCCTTTGGTACAACTTTATCGCTGTTCAATTTTTCCCTCTGCATAGCCCTGCTTCCATCACTCCATACAGGAGCAGTGTCCAGAGAGTATGCTCCAATAAACCTGTTAGAATCAGATTTCTATGTCAAATTCTATTTCACAAGAAAGTAAACCTAAATTAAGGGTTTGGAAGCTACCAATGATGAGGCGTGGTCTACGAGTTCCTAGGGATAACATATTTGATCAGGAGTGTGAAAAACAGGCTAAAACAAGTGCATTGGAGATATTAAAAGGGGTAAAAGGAGTTAAAAATTGGGTCTGCTATCATTCTCTTAATATCAAAACACATAGAATTAAATCAGAAGGAACACATCTTAGTTTTCCCCTTCAGGATGTTTTTCTCTTGTGTCCACACTAATGGATTAGTAAGAATTCAAAGTTGACTTTGCAAAGAATGTTCTCTTTTGAATCTCTTTTGCTTATCTGAATATTTCTTACTGTTAATTGTTTGTCAGTGTGATTGTCAAACAATTAACATTCAGTTTTATACTATATTATACTGTGTGGTTTTGTTGTATATGTAGGTTTTTTCTTTTGTCTTTAATTAGATTTTTTGAAACCTCTGTGTAGACAGGTGCCATAATTTCAACTTCCATATCTCTCCACATGTCCCACAATTCCCCGCATTTGGTAGAGTTTAGAATACATAGGAATGCCTCAACATTTGAGACGTATTAAAGGACAGAAAAATTCAATGCATTCTTTTAGAGAAGCTTTGAAAATCATTCAGACAATTGAAAATGGTGAGTCTATTGAAGCTTGAACACTTCATCTTCCCTCTCTTTCCTGCCTTTTGCAGTCAAAGAGTTAGCTTTATGTACTATCAGAATGCCATCTTACAGTTATGAGTTTTTGAACCTGAGTTCTAATATTGTCTATAAATAACTACACCAAAATATTAAAATAAACAACAGAAAATCAAAGACAATCAAAGCCATTGAAAGGCATGTTGCCTGATTTGTTAGTATAGTGTAGTATAGATAAAAGCTGATATAAAACAAAAATAATCCAAATACTTCATTTGATTCAGAAGACATGACTATGCCATCTATTTGCAGCTAAAAATAACCAAAACTTAATATTTCTTGTCAATATTTTTCTTACCACAGCTTCTGGTTTTTCAAAAACGTGGGTCTCGGTGCCTCGATATCCCCATACAGACGGTTTTTGTTATTGCTGTTGCTCTTTTAAGTGTTATGGTGGTATTCTCCATTTATTTTTTTCTACTAGTATAAAGAGGCTGGACCTCAGCAAATTCTGAGATATTAGAATGCTCCTCATGCTCAGGAAGGAAATTCATTCTATGCAAGAAACCCATTTCTTAAGTTGGCTAGAAAGTCATTTGATCAGTTGTATGCAGTCAAATATCATCAAGATCCCTTTCCCTTCTCTGGTATAATGAATGGGGTGATTTCTTTCTCATTTTATTTTGGAAATCTCAGTAAAAATTAATGAAGCACGTTTTAGTAAACCCCAGTTGTTAAGACTCACAATTGATATATTCATTGCCTCTACCTAAAAGGATGGAGAAGGATAGGGCAGAAAGAGTATTCGTTCCTTTTCATTAATGCACATAAATAGATTGTAGGAATTTCAATTACATTATTTGCACCCATGGCTTTATTTTTAAGATTGAATTTGGTGCCCCATGATTGCTTATTTATTATTCATAAAGTATATGTTACTTTGATTTTGTACATTAATGGTCTTCTCATCAGCAAAGATATCACATCCAAACCACTTTCTCCATTTTTACTGACATCCATGAAAGACTCCTTTTGGATATTTCAGGTTTTGTAATTTTCAAAAAACTGTAGTTTCAAGCCAAAAGAATACAAGCATTATTTTTTCCAAAAATATAGGAAAAAAAATCAATGTCACCTCACTGATTAGAATTAAACATGAAATAAGAGAAAGGATAGGAATATATTATTGCTGATAAAAAAAAATACGGGTGGAGGGAGGAAG
>NW_012155951.1:2782831-2786150 GCF_000956105.1 Propithecus coquereli | reverse complement strand
AGTAACTAGTTATTAATAAAATTACTAATAACTAGTTATTAATAAAACAATAATACATATAGTAAATGATATTATGATATCATTTAGAAATATAGACAAGCTAAGTTAATTCTTTCCCATCTTTCTCTTGTTTTTCTTCAAACTTTCCAGCACCCTTTTATTTTCAGTTCCTGTTTTCCATGTAGTGTCTACAGTAAAAAAGATGAAGCCATGAATCCAAATGATCCAGTGATAGCAACTAAGTATTATGTGGAAACTGCATTATAATAAATATTAGTGAAACGTCCCATCTCAACCAAAAACAAGTACTGAAGGAGCCATAGTAATTGCTGCTATGGAAGAATACAGACATGAGAAGTCAGGATTCCTGATTTAAAGGGTGTATCACCATAAGTGGAGGTGGACATTTATCCTCCTAACCCTAACATGTACTAAAATTGAGATATCAAGTTTTGTATGTTATTGCCTAATAAAGGAGCACTTAAATTTTATTTCAGAAGAGCAACTGTCTCTTTGGAATTTATAATCTGGCATAGAAGATCACTTACATAAAATATCCTACATATATGTCATATACTGTACAATGTAAAGTGAAATTTTCTGCCTTAGTTGTTTTCCTTACATAATGAGCAGTATAAGGTCGACAGTTTGCTAAGCACTTCTTTCTGATATGAAATTCGATTGGGACCTTGGAGCTATAAATTTACTTTCTTGCACTAAAAATATATTCAAGTCAGCAACACATATGAAACAAATAAAAAATTAGTCTTTAGGATTCTGATATCTTTCAGTACATCTCAGAAAGAAAATAGAAAGTAGTGTGCCATCTGAGATGTCAGCATTCATCTACTACTTCATACAGAATGGGCATCACACAGTTCATTTAAATGTTCTTTAAAGCCTCAATTTAAACACACAGCGTTTTGCACCCAAAGTTCAATTTTTTTTTTATTTCAGAATATTACGGGGGTACAAACATTTTGGTTACATATAATGCCTTTGTCTCACAGAAGCCAGGGCTACAAGCTTGCCCTTCCCCCATACAGTGTGCACTGCATCCATTAGTTGTGAGTTTACCCATCCCCACCACCTCCCCCCCACCACACTGGTACCCAGTGAATATTACTTCCATGTCAGCACCTTAGTGTTGATCAGTTAGTATCAATTTGATAGCGAGTACATGTGGTGCTTGTTTTTCCATTCTTGTGATACCTCACTTCGAAGGATGGGCTCAAGCTCTATCCACGAGAATATAAGAGGTGCTAGTTCACCACTGTTTTTTGTAGTTGAGTAGTAGTCCATGGTATACATATACCACATTTTATTAATCCCCTCATGTATTGATGGGCACTTGGGTTGTTTCTACATCTTTGCAATTGTGAATTATGGTGCCATAAACATATGAGTGTAGATTTGTTAATTATAGAATGTCTTTTTTTCCTTTGGGTAGATACCTAGTAGTGGTATTGCTGGATCAATTGGTATTTCTATTTTTAGCTCTTTGAAATATCTCCAAATTACTTTCCACAAGGGTTGTACTAATTTGCAGTCCCACCAGCAGTGTAAGAGTGTTTCTATCTCTCCACATCCACGTCAGCATTTGTTGTTTGGGGTTTTTTGATAAAGGCCATTCTTACTGGAGTTAGGTGATATCTCATTGTAGTTCTAATTTGCATTTCCCTAATGATTAGAGATGTTGAGTGCTTTTTTATATGTTTGCTGGCCATTATGTTGTCTTCTTTTGAAAAGTTTTGGTTCATGTCCTTTGCCTATTTTTGATGGGGTTGTTTGATTTTTTCTTGTTAATTTTCTTAAGTTCTATATAGATCTTGTTATCATCCCTTTATTGGATTTGTAGCATGCAATTATTTTCTCTCATTCTGTAGGGTGTCCATTTGCTCTAATGATAGTTTCCTTTGGCTGTGCAGAAGCCTTTTAACTTAATCAGGTCCCATTTATTTATTTTTGTTGCTGCTGTGATTGCTTTGGGGGTCTTTTTCATAAATTCTTTTCTTAGGCTGATGTCTATAAGAGTTTTCCCAATATTTTCTACTAGAATTCTTAAGGTTTCATGCCTTAGGTTTAAGTCTGTTATTCATCGTGAGTTGATTTTTGTGAGAAGTGAGAGGTGGGGATCCAGTTTCAACCTTCTGCATGTGGTTATCTAGTTTTCCCAGCACTATTTATAGAATAGGGATTCTTTTTCCCAGTGTATGTTTTTGTCTGCTTTGTCAAGGATTAGATGACAATATGAGGATGGTTTTATATCCCTGTTCTCAGTCTTGTTCCAAAGGTCTATATCTCTATTCTTGTGCCGGTACCATGCTGTTTTGGTTACTATATCCTTGTAGTAAAGCTTCAAGTCTGGTAGACTGATGCCTCCCAATTTATTCTTTTTGCTTAAGATTGCTTTGGCTATATGAGATCTTCTCTGGTTCCATATGGAGCATAGAATTATGTTTTCTAGATCTGTAAAGAATGATTATGGTATTTTGATAGGAATTGCATTAATTCTGTAGATCACTTTATGTAGTATGGACATTTTAACAATATTGATTCTGACAATCAGATGCAGAAAAAGTATTTGACAAAATCCAACACACTTTTATGATAAAAACTTTTAACAAAACAGACATAGATGGAACAAACTTTAAAATTATTAAAGCCATATGTGGTAAACCCACAGCCAATATCATACTGAATGGAGAAAAACTGAAAGCATTTCTGTTTAGAATTGGAACCAGACAAGCTTGTCCATTGTCTCCACTTCTATTCAACATAGTGCTGGAAGTCCTTGCCAGAGCAATCAGAGAAGAGAAGGGAATTAAGGGTGTCCAAATGGGGGCAGAAGAGGTCAAACTCTCACTCTTTGTTGACAATATGATATTATATCTAGACAATCCAAGGAGTCAACCAAGAGAATCCTGGAATTGGCAAATTAATTCAGTAAAGTCTCAAGATACAAAATCAATGCACACAAATCAGTGGCATTCATATACACCAATAACAGGCTGAAAATCAAATCAAAGCTGCAATAGCTTTCACAATAGCATCAAAGAAAATTAAATATTTAGGAATATATTTAATGAAGGAGGTGAGAGACCTATAATAGGGAGAACTACAAAATACTGAAAAAAGAAATTATAGAAAATGTAAACAGATGGAAGATCAAAGCTCAATTTTTGTTCAACATAATGAACAATAGATTCTGCTTCCACTTCCTGACTTTATGCTAGGAGGTAAAAATAAAAATCAGTGACTCTGATTTGGAGGTAGTTTCATTTTAAAGTTGTTTCTTTTTAAAACTTTTATTTATTTT
>NW_012155951.1:2769811-2782008 GCF_000956105.1 Propithecus coquereli | reverse complement strand
GTGCAATGCGCACCACCCGAAGGATGGACATATTTGAAACTCGGACTTAGGGGGAGAAGGGGGGGCAAGGGCAACATACCTAACCTAAATATCTGTACCCCCATAATATGCTAAAATAATAAAAAAAAAAAATACTGCCCCAAGAAATCTACAGATTCGGTGCAATTCCTGTCAAAATATCAATGCCATTTTTCACAGAATTAGAAAAAAAAATTCTATAATTCACATGAAACCAAAAAATAGCCCAAATAGCCAAAGAAATCCCAAACAAAAAGAACAAAGCTGTAGCCCTCGCCTTACCTGACCTCAAATTATACTACCAAGTTATAGTAACCAAAACAGCATGGTGCTGGCATAAAATTAGACATACAGTTCAATGGGACAGACCAGAGAACTCAGAAATAAAGCCAAATACCTACAGCCAACAGATCTTTCACAAAGCAAACAAAAATGTATACTTGAAAAAGGATACCCTATTCAATAATTTGTGCTGAAAAATTGAATAATCACATGATGAAAAATGAAACTGGACATCTATCTCTTGCCATATACAACAATTAAATCAATATGGATGGAGGACTTAAATGTAAGACCTGAAACTATAAAAATTCTGTAAGAAAAACTCTTCTGGACATTGGCTTAGGCAAAAAATTTATGACTAAGACCTCAAAAGCAAATGCAACAGAAACAAAAATAGGCAAACAGGACTTAATTAAACTAAAAAGCTTTTGCAGAGCAGAAGAAATAATCAACAGAGTGAGCAGACAATCTATAGAATGGTAGAAAATGTCTGCAAACATGCATTTGACAAAGGACTAATAACCAGAATATACAAGAAAATCAAACAACTCAAAAAAAAAAAAAAAACCCAAATAACCTCATTAAAATGTGGGCAAAGGGCATGAATATGTATTTTTCTGAAGAAGACAAACAAATAGCCAACAAGCATGTGAAGAAATGCTCAACATCATTAATCATTAGAGAAATACAAATGAAAACCACAATGAGATACCATCTTATAACAGTCAGAATGGCTATTATTATGTCAAAAAATAACAGATGTTGACAAGGATGCAGAAAAAAGGAAATGCTTATACATTGTTGGTAGGAATGTAAATTAGCATTAACTCTATGAGAAACACTATGGAGATTTCTCAAGAACTAAAAATACAATTATCATTAGATCCAGCAATACCACTACTGGGGATAGACCCAGAAGAAAAGAAATCAGTATATCAAAAGGATACCTGTGGTCGGGCACGGTGGCTCACGCCTGTAATCCTAGCACTCTGGGAGGCCGAGGCGGGTGGATTGTTTGAGCTTAGGAGTTCGAGACCAGCCTGAGCAAGAGTGAGACCCCGCCTCTACTAAAATTAGAAAGAAATTAATTGGTCAACTAAAAATATATAGAAAAAATTAGCCGGGCATGGTGGCGTATGCCTGTAGTCCCAGCTATTTGGGAGGCTGAGGCAGTAGGATTGCTTGAGCCCAGGAGTTTGAGGTTGCTGTGAGCTAGGCTGATGCCACGGCACTTACTCTAGCCTAGGCAAAAAGAGTGAGACTCTGTCTCAAAAAAAAAAAAAAAAAAAGGATACCTGTATTTGTATGTTTATTGCAGCACTATTCACAGTAGCAAAAATACGGAATCAACCTAAGTGTCCTTCAATGGATGATTGGATTAAAAATGAAATACCATGAAATACCATTCACACATAAAAAATAATGAAATTATGTCTTTTGCAGCAACATGGATGGAACTGGAAGCCATTACCTTAAGTGAAACAATTCAGAAAGTCAAATACTTCATGTTCTCACTTACAAGTAAGAGCTAAATAATGTGTACACGTGGACATAGAGTGGAATAATAGAAATTGGAGACTCAGAAGAGTAAGAAGGTGGAGCATGATGAAAAATTATTTAATGGCTAAAATGTAAACTATCTGGGCAATATTTACACTACAAGGCCAGACTTCATAACTATGCACTTAATCTATGTAACAAAACTGCACTTGTACTCTCTGAATCTGTAGGAGCAAATAAATAAAACAAAATACAAAATAAATTCCAACTAACAAGTCCACCATGGTTGAAATTTAGCAACTCTCATTAACGTAGTTGCCTTCTTTTTCTTTTTACTGAAGAGGTCAGTGACCTTGTTTTGCTTTATGAAGACCTCTCTGAATTGTTAATAGTCTTGATTTCAATTTCAAAAGCAGAGGCTCTCAAGCTAAGATTCCTCTTTGGTCATCAGAGAAAGTTAAAAACAAGTCAAGTAAAACTATCAAAAACAAAACAAAACCATAAAGTGCCAGAGAGAAATGTTTATAAGTTTTCAAATAGAAGCTGAAAAACACCAATAAAGTTTGGATTCAGCTCAAAAGTACCATCAACCTCAGGCAGCTTCCCCCGCCCCTACCCCTTTTTAATGGTCCATTTGTCTAGTCCTCTTGGAAGATCTATAGAGAAAATTACCAGGGCAGAATGTAGATCCAATTGCACATCCAGCTACAGGAGAAACGATTCCTGTTCTCATCATTGGGATCAATAATTTGCTAACACGGTATTAGCAAGAGCAACAACTCCACCAGGTTAAAGGAGTTTTATGCTGAATAATGACGGCCTAGGAGAGAGAAAAGCTGAGCGAGTAAATCCTGGCAGCCTTTACTATTGAGAGAGCACATGCCAGTGAATCAATAGTGGCTCTGGTGAGTCTTGGCTGTAAAGATGCTTTATTGTTCTGCCTAAGTACATTGGCAGAGCGCTCCTCTTAATATCTGTACACAGAGATCCAGGCCTGCCCTGTTAACGAAGGCATTTCCTCTTCAGAAGAACGGAAGTCCCATTAAGGGACCCAGAACATGGCTGCACCGTATATCAATAGAAACCCCAAGAAAAAAGCAAAATGCTGGAATGAGAAAAATAATAAGGGAAGCCCCACAGAGCATGTAGAAAGGGACCTAGAGCCAGAAAATGCCATTTTATCTCTACAGATTTCAAGAACTGATCAAGAGACTTTTCTCCTAGATAGATGTCTTCCTGCTTAGTCATTTAACTGAATCTGTATTGATAGAAATGGAGACTATCAACATCAATGTGTTTTTTGGTTGTTCTATAGGACAAATGAATCATTTCTTAATAAGAAAAGAAATTTTTGGAATAGTGACTTGATTTACCCAAAATCATCAAATGCAGAAGAGCTAGTGCAAGAATGGAATACCTTATGCTGGCCACCAAGATAAAGTGGTATCCCCATTGCCTTCAATGATAAACTACCATTTATGTCTTACGTATATGTTTGTCAGGCTCTTTCAACAAGTAGTTAAGGAAGGAATTCTGTTCATCAAATATTTCTGGCTTCCTACTTTTGAGGCACTCAGGGGAATTGTATATTCTGTCTCTATTGTGATTGGACAGGCCATGAGACAAGTTTTGTTAATGAATTGTGAATAGAAGTCCTTCCTGGACTGGAGCAGTCATTTTCCTGGGGTAATACTTGAAGTAAACAACATGGCTAAGAAAAAAGAGGTATAAGGTGTATCTCTTCAGTGGAAGACTGCCAGGCTAAGATTAACTTACAACTAAGAGAAAGGCATGTAGCCAAGAATAAAGAGAAAAAAAATTTAAATATGTCTAAGAAAAAAAAGCTATGTGTGTGGCTTTAGTCACCAGAAGTTTGCCATACTTAAGAAGATGAGAAGAAAACTAAGTTTCTCAAAGGATTGTACTTCCAACGAACTCCATCGTCCTGAACTAAAAAATCACATCAATTGTTCATGATTTAAAGCAACTCTTGGGCTGCCGACCATCCATGGGCAAAAAGCAGGCTGTGAAAACTACTCAGTACCCAAGAAAGGGAAAATTTACAGCCCATTTCAGATATTGTGTGTGTGGATAAAGGAGAAAGAAGTGCCTTCCAGAGCAGAGCCCAGGGTCATGTAGAATAGTGATCTGGGTGTTCTTCCCATGAAGCTGATTTGGGAGCTAATCAACAGATATCTCCCACCGACAGAGTAGAGTCCTCCCTAAATCTGCCAAGAGGATTTCAAAATTGCTGCAGATCAGATTTAGTCTTGAGTCTCTCCCTCCTGAATGGGAACGTTTCTGTGATTATCTTATCCCTGTTTCATGAAGGTTTGTGAACTGAGTAGAAGCAGTTAACTTGTCTTTTGAATACACAGGTTTCCTAATCAAAAAGGGCTTGGTGGACCTCATTAAATTAAATTAAATGTATAACCCCTGATGTATTGTTAAAGCCATGTTCCTTAAGAACCTGGATTTTCATCATGATGTCCTAGATAAGACCTTTTGGGTTGTCTCCCTTGAGGAGGGAGTAAATATATTTTGCCTGAGGAAGGAATGTGATCTGAATATTGTATGAGCAGAAGGATAAAATTTGGATAAAATTAATGCCATTTATCAAATATTTTCCATTCTCTGTTATCTGATTATATGTTTGGAGGATACTTCCTGGACATTTTGTAGTTAAGTAAGGCCATGTGACTAGCCAAGGAGCTTTGAGCAGCTGTGATGTTTGTTACTTCTGAGTCAAGACAATTAGTTGACAGTTCCAAACCCTCTGGAACTCTCTTTCCCTGGGACATTTTTTGAAGCAGTGGTTGCTTGGTGGATGGAATGGCAGAGTGAGGAGGTGTAGAGCAGATCCTAGTCAAACCACAATAGACCTGTAGATAAACAAGAATAAGCATGAGTTGTTCTAAGATTTTATTATGTGAGAATTTTAATTCCTATAGTATAATATAGCCTATTCTGACTGGTGGAGAGTCCTTGCCGTCACCTTCTCTTGCATATCTAGCACAGCTAACCCTGTGCTGTGCTTATAATAGGTGGTTACCATAAAAAGAATAAACAAATAAATAAAAGTGGAATACAATAAAAATATCTTTAAAAGGAATTATCTACATCTCTCTTGAAGATATTTTTCATTTCTATGTCCTGAAACTGAAAACCTGGATAAACATACAAATATGTGCTGTGACATTTTTCTGCAGTTAAAAGTAATTTTTTTATGTTCTTATGGTAATTGTTCTGCATAATTTTCATAGGGTTGTATAATGTGTTCTTCAAATGACTATAGAAGTAGATATTCACAACCAGCAACCAAAATCCCTTTTGTAACATTCAATAGGTTGTAAAGAACACTACTAGCTGGAAATTTTCCCACACGGTTCATCACATCCCTTGAACGGCATCTCTGAAAATCATTTCCTGAAGATGCCTGCTCTAATTTCAGATCCATGATTATAAAATGGCATCCAGACATTGGTCACTTGATATGCTTCAAAGACTTGGGGATTCAATTATTTTCTCAACTAGAGGACTGGATTTATAGATTCTTCATTGCATGTATATATTTAGATTCTATTGCATGACTAAGGGAGAGTGCTTGAAGATCTACCACAAGCTTTGAATCCTATGGGTTGGCACTTTGTGGAAAAGGAACTGCAGTTATAAAAATGTAATGGCCTTTCACATTGAAAGCCACATTAGATTTATGTAAAGCCCTTCTCATATTTGTTCTTCTAATGTGCCTACATTATGCCATTGCCCAAGAAAAGTGGTTATTTGGAGCAGTATTTTCCAAAGTAATCTACTTTCATTGGAGCACACTACCTGCATATTTCAGGAACATTTAGAGAAACATTAACTATATTCAATAGTACATGGTTTTTCAGAGTTCATCCAAATGGAATAAGTGTCTGGAAAAAATATCTCTATTCTCAAATTAATCTCATTGGAGACAGTCAACCCTCAAGTTAATTATTATTGGAGAAAACTTACGGGGGAAATGTTCTCTCCTATTAATCTCTTGTTCCTTATCTGGGGGACTAAGTTACTATGAGTAGAATTGCAAAATGCTACAAACTGTTCCTGAAATTGAACTAAATAGGAACGAACTGATTTTTATCATTGTACCAACAAATGGAACAGAGTGGATTTCCTAAGTTATAATATGACCAGTCTCACAGAATAAAAGAAGATTATAGATAGAGGGAGCGTTACGTACTACTTCATCATTTTAGAGGAGACTAAATTGAGATCCAGGTATGGAAAGTACATCCCAATTAGAGAGATATTCAGCAGAAGGGGCACTATTGGTACTCATAGACACTGACTCCCTTTTTGAAACATCACTCATTCCCAAGTTTAAACACCTGACATTCACATGTCTAAAGTAGTTGGTAAAAATTATACCATATCATTACTTGTCTTACTAGATTTCCCTTCAATGAGTATGTAAAATGCTGTAATAAATGAAGTTATTTCTTTATACATATCAGCTAAATTATATTTATTTCAATGCCTTGGCTCAGTGCTTTTCCTGATAGGTCCTTAAGTACCAAGCTTTCCCTAAGATACCCCATAGGTAGCATGAACATATAATTTATTGTCAAAACTAGGTCACCTTTGAGAACTAAATTGGACACCAATTATAAATTACCCAGGCCATAGGTGTAAACCAGAACCATACTGGGAAAATTGGTATATACAATTACCTTACTCAGTGTCTGCCAGAGTAAAGAAGGCTATTCCTGAGCATAGAGCAGGGAGCAGGTGGACTATGAGTTTCTCTACCCAGATTCAAATAGGGGAGATCTACTTTTCCAGTTTTAAATATAGAGTTGCCACACAAAATTTTATTTATTTGAAAAAAATCCATAATAATAACAAGATTGGGAAATCATTGCTCTAAATGAATCATGATCATTTGGGTACTCAATGTAGTTATAAAATGAACACAAATGCCTGTCTATGAGTCTCACATAAACCAAGTCTTCCTTATCCAATGGAGCAATCAGAAAAGTAGTGATTTCCTGGTATCAGTCCACTTACCTTAGGATTTAAAGTCTATGTCTCCTTTTTCTCACCCCAAGTTTTGTACTAGCTGAGATATACACATTTAGTTTTATCTGGGATGGAAAATGAGAAATCAAGACAGGAACGGAAAATTAACATACTCTCCATTACCCCCTTAGTCACATGTAAGTCATCATCACTGAAAATGTCATCAAAATAAAAGAAAGATAAAGTACAGAAATGGGAAGTGAGTAACAGAATTTCAATCTTTGATTCTGTAAACAATTCTTCTAAAGAATTCCGAAGAAAAAAGGTTATGTTTTTTGAGCAGAGTGACATGTTCAGAGATCTTTCTTTGGGAACTGTTGAGTAGCCTGCACATTTCTGAAGAACTTAAAGGAGGAGAAAAGAGATATACTGTCAATTTTTATTCCCCAATCTCCCAGGTAAAGGTTAAAACCATGGGTAATATGCTGAAGGACAGGAGATGAATCTATATAACAATTTTCATATTCTACTAAATAACAATACTTTTGTGGGGAGAGGGACAAGTGTGTTCTTTGTAATTCTACTGGCATGTCTTTCCATCTTCATAAACTATTTCCTTACTTTCATATAATTTTGACAACCATGTGTTCTGAACACTCCTGAGTAGTTCTTAACCAATGTACTCTTTAGTTGCATGTATTATTCAGTGACTAGATAGATGAGATTAAATTATTATAGAATTGTTTTTTCCTAAGCATTTTTGCTATGCATGCTTATAATTTCAGCCCCTGCAAATTTCAGAGTGTCAAAGTAGAGTAATTCATAAAACAATTCAATATATTTTAATATTGTAAACAACCTTAAAATGCCATATAACATCTCTAGATCTAACTTACCCAATAAGCTTGGATTTTACCATTTGGAAAATTTCCTCAACTACTTATTCTGCCTTAGACATCCATCACAGCATGCAACCAAATGTATTTATTCACTTCCCTGTGCTTAGAACTGTTCATTTATTCAGGTACGGAAACAAGATGTGATCGCTATTCTTTAGGAGTTAAAAAATCCAGTAATAGAGACAAAATAAATTGAAGTAGTAATGTCTTGGGATATCCAAAAATTAACAAAATGTGAACTACAAATAACAATTGTTTCAGAATTTATCAAGAGAGTACAATCAATAGATGCTGCAGTAAATTGGGAAGGCTTTATCCCTGAAGTCATACTAAAGCTGAATTGCTAGGCTTCTACCCAATCCTTATTCTCTCCTTCCTTTATCACAGAACACAGACCTCATCATTGTCAGCATTATTGCCAAACTGATAAACCATAGTTTCTCATCTTCCTTACTTCTGATGAGAGGGGTGGAGGACATGTAATATAAATGTAACCAAAAAGACAGAAATGGAAAATCTACTAGATATTTCCAGAATTTTGTTTTTCCTGGTAAAAATTCCATTTACTTTTTGTGGCCATCTTATTTTAGCTTAAGAAGCCTTTATGACTATAGAAATAAAGCAAATGACTTAGGATCAGGTGGTAAAACTCAGATAAAAGCTGCATGCTTCAGGTGGCAGAGAAGGAAGCTTAGAGGATCTGCTTTCTTGATGATCTACTCGAGTAACTGTACTAACCTTACTCTGGCCACCTCCAGGGTTCTGGTTGTGGTAATAAAATTTAACTCCTCTTTGGTCAAGGGGCTGTAATTGTGTTTCTGTTCCATGTAGCCAAACACAATCTTTGGCTGATAACAGGCGAGTTGAGTTAGACTTTTCCAAGTGAGAATAGAAACATGCTTTGGTGTATGGAGTAGAGGGAAATAAACAGACCAGAATAGAACCAAGCATTCTTGTGAGGGGCATATCTCTGTAGCATGGAATAAGAAAATATGACATAAAATTTGCTCAAAGAAAACACAACTAGAGCTTTTCTATTTCTGTCACTCTATTTTTATGTAAATGCTTGAGTCATATTATTATCTATGATCTATTTCATCTTTAATAACATGCCCTTCATGTAAGAGCCCAAAAGAGGAAAAAAATGCACTTTTGAAAGTGGCTATTCTTTTGCTTTTCTTAGTTTTATTCATATGTGTTATGAAGGCCAATATCCTCTTCCCCTAATCTTATTTTTCTGTTTATACTTTCTTTTATTAATTTTAAAATTAATGCAAAATGTATTTTTCTATTGTCAAACAAAAAATAGAGAAACACACAGGATAGAAAGTTGAAACCCTTCTTCTACCACTCCCACTTGTCCCCTTCTCCTGAAGCTTCACTCTTCTCCATAGAGGGAGTCAATATTATAAATTAGATTCAGGTGCTTCTGGACATTTTTATTAGGCAGTTGTATATTTTATATAAATGGACACCATTGCAAAAAGTCTTTCTGTTATTGTACTTTGTTTATGTTTGTTTAACATTAAAAGGATCAATTTACTCAAATACATTTTTATTTACTTTTTTTAACTTAATTTACCTTGGAAATCTACCTCTCCCTTTTTAGTGATTGAATCATATTTCATGGTCTTTTAGTCAGAACAGGCCTGGTTATGCTACATAAACAAACAAGCTTAGTGACTTAAAATAGCAAAACTTTTTTATTAACCATGATACATTTCCACCTTCATTAAGTGTGAGATCTGCTCCATGATGCCTGGCTTTGAGGCTGACACTAATAGAGGATCCATCATCTGGGATGTTGCATGTTTCTGTGGCATGGGTGGAAACACACGTGTGCGTGTGTGTGTGTGTGTGTGTGTGTGTGTGTGTGTGTAAAAAATTCTTGTGATTCTTTCAGTGAAAATGTTTTTTTTTTCTGGCTCAGACTTTGTATATATTTAATACAGAGAATGAGAGGTTTATACAACCCCTGGAAGAGAGAGGAGATCCTAAAATTAGGGACCCTAAATTTTCTTGATTAGTTCTTTACTTTTGATATAAAAGATCTGCTATATCTTTGACTTCAACATACACTATAATTTAGCCATGAGCAAGTCCAGACATTGGGTGTGATATTCAGAAATATTATCCTTGAGTCTTTGAGAAATAAGAGAGACTTTCTGATCAAACGAAGAAACTATCTTCTTTTATGACCAAGCCTTGGCCTGGTCATTTAAATTCCTACATGTGTCACTTTCTTCCTATAAGCTTTTCAATGCAGTCTACTATACAGTCCTTATATTCATATGTCATCATAGTTCCACCAAGTTGTTCTATTCCAACAGCAACCTGGTCCCCAATGCCTTACCTTTTATAGATGCTTGGCTTCAGACACCTACATGTGATCATGGAAATTGCTTCATCATTGTCTTCAGTTGATCACCAGGTTCACATTTTACACAGGCAAATAGCTATCTCTGATTTCAAACCTAATTGGACCAAATGCCTATTTCAGGTTGTCATTTTTGAGATTGTTTTTCCTGGAAAACAGCTTCCTGTATGACATATTGTTTCAGCCAGAAGCAATTACTATGCTTTTGATGCGGATGACTAGAGGCTTATGGAACCATTGGAGGAGTTAGGGGGTTAAATATTAAGGAAGTTATTTCCAATACTATCAATTTGCAGCATCAAAATGGTGGCTTCCAAGGGTTTACTGGGAAGCCATAGGGACATATTGAAACTCCAGGAAGCTTCTGCTAAGTTGTCTACAGTGAGTCAGATTGTGCTCACTCTAAATTAAGTTAGAGTTATCAATTTTTACTTCGCAAATGATTTTCCAATGTATATTCTCTCAATAACCATGAGAATTTACATTTTCTCACAATTTTACCAAAAAAAGGATTTAACTACTTAATATATGCCAATGCAATGGGAGTAAAATACTTCCTTATAGTTAAAACCCATTTTCTAGCCATTTGAATAAATTGCTATTTTCTAACCAAGGAAAATTTATTGTGCTAGTTGCATTTCTCTATCTATTTAGACACTTTTAGAACCTTTCATATCAGCCTTTACTGTGGATAAGTTTCTCCTGGGTTTAGGATCTAATCTCACACAGCATCTGAGAAAGCAGATAGAAAATGGAGAGAGACATATGCATTTTCGTTTTTGATGATTGATTTGGTGCCAACTCCATGAGTTGAACATCATCCTCCGTCACCGTTGCCAGTTACATACATAAAATATCATGCAGGCAATAGATTTGAAAGGACCTGCCAAGTACAGTGTTGAAAACCCTAGAGATATTGATTTTACAGTTTCTCCAGTGATTCTACATCATGCTCCTTTACTTTCTGGCAATCTTTATAACTTTTACACTGACATAAATTGCCATAAAATAAGCATTCAGTACACCCCTCTTCTTCCTCCTCTAGAAATGGTTAAGGACATTCCATTATTCTATTAACATGTTTGACCATTAATTCAGCTGATCTTCCTGGGAATGACGAGGTGACTCTAAACTTGGAGGGCAATTTGTACTGCCCAGCAGATTTATTATTATCTTCTCTAGTGGAAAGCGCATGAATTCATCTAAACATTTATTTTCCTTAGTGTGCCGCTATTTTTCTTTTTATGTTTTTTAAAGTAGATTTAGTGGCAGAATATTAGCAGCGAAGGATACCAGAGTTGTTGTCTAGGCAGCATGGCAGGCTGTTCGGCTCTCTGAATATGGCCTCAGACACATAGATTTTCCCTTGGCTATAGTGAAAAAAACCTATATGGAAAAAGAGGAGAACACTGCAATGCTTTCTAACTGGTGAGAAATTAGCCAGTGTTCAGGGGAACAAAAAGGGCCCCAGGCCATAAAGATGTTACACAGACAAGACCACTGCTTAGCCTATAATATTGCTGTATTAGTTTTCTATTGCTTCTGTAAAAAATTACCATAAATTTCATGGCTTAAAACAACACAAACTTATCTTACAGATTTGAAAGTGAGAGGTCTGACACAGGTCTCACTGGGTTAAAATCGAGGTATCAGCAGGGCTGTGATCTAGTCTAGAGGCTTTAGGGTAGAATTCGATTCCTTGCCTTTTCCAGCTTGTAGAGCCATCTGCATTTTTCGGCTTCTGGCCTGTTTCCATCTTCAAAGTCAGTGATGGCGGCTTGAGTCCATAGACCATTTAATTAAAGGCAAACTTGGTGGGGACAACCCTGGCAAAAGCAGATCCCTTTGCTTAGATAAATGAAAGAGTGTTACTGAGGGAATTGTCAGGCTGGGCTCAAAGCACTTGACTAGTATCTGGCAATGCAGTCATTGTATTCAGGAAGAAAGCAAATGTGAGCATTATCTCAGAATGAAACCTTTCTTAGGGCAATGCCCACTGAGTATGAGTATGCAGCATGGAGAAATGGGGCTGTTGGAAGACCTCTGCATTAGGAAGCACATCAAGTGTTTAGAGAATGTGGGGATTTTGAGATACTGTGAAAACTGAGAGAAGAGCC
>NW_012155951.1:2763365-2768453 GCF_000956105.1 Propithecus coquereli | reverse complement strand
TTTTTTTTTTTTTTTTCTGAATTCTTATGAAGATACAAATGAGTCACACAGCTGCAAATCATCTGATGGCAGGAAGAATCTCTGACAGCTTCATTTGAAGTTCCAAAGTTCTTGCTTTATGGCTTGTTTAATGTTTGGTAAAAGATAGGCTGTTTAAATTAGAGAAACCTCGTGGTAGAATATATAGTCTCATGGCGAGTGACAAGCTTTTCCCAAAAATATTCAAAAACAGAAGAAAAGATACAATTTTGCAAGCCTATGAAAAACAAAATAGTCTTTCCTTTTCTGCATTTTATTTTTTAACTGTTTGTAGAGTGTGCAGTGATATATAACTCAAATATTTTCCTCAATTTGGCCCATTAGCTTAGGACTTCTTCCTGCTTTATTAAAAATTATCTTTTGTATATGTAAAATAACACATAGTGAGGATTAGACAAATATTCAAATATTTGAACAAAATAGCAAGTAAATCATAATAATTCTCAAATTTACACTAAGAGATGGAATTATTGGAATGGGCAGTCCAAAGTGATTCCTTAATTTTAGGTTATGGTCTACGGGGTAGACACACCTGGGGTCCTGGGGGCCTTGTGATCAGAATGGTTTTATCCTTACACCTCTTGAACTCATCTTTCCCTTTCTTTGTTTTCTTCACTTACCTGGATTAGAGCTTCAAGTCCAACACTGGAACTTGGCAAGTCCATGGGCAAATCAACTAACCACTCTGAGTCTCTCGTTTCTTCCCTGTGAGAGAAGAACCTGGGTCAACAAGATAGACAAGGCTGCTTTCATGTTCTAAGACACTTAGGTGTATGACTATAACTTGATGGTAAGCAACTTTATTATCCCCATTTTACAAATAAGGAAATTGATATTTTAAAGAGGATATGTTCCTAGAACAATGATTCTCAGTAGGGATAATTTTGCCCCCAGCAGACATTTGGCAATGTCTGGAGACATTTCTGATTATCACAAACGGGTGCCAGGAGAGGGGGCTCGGACAGGAATCTAGTGGATAGAGGCCAAGGATACTATTAAACATCATACAGTACACAAGATGGCCCAACAAAGCATCATCTAGCCCCAAATCTCAATAGTAGTGTGATTAAGAAGCCCTATCCTAGAGCCACAAAATCCAGGTTTAGAAACTAGGTCTTTATTCCAAAGTCTGGACTCAAATATTGCACTGATTTGATTCTCAGTGATAATAGTTTAATCCCTATTTTTCAGGGACTTTCTAAAGAATGAAATATACCATAACAGACAAATATGGGGAGATATTAGTGGTCTGACAAGTACCTGAGTGCACACTTCAGTTTATCCTGGTAAGCAGTGGAGAACTCCACCTATTTGCAGTGGGAGTCTTGTAATTGGCAGTTGGTCTTAACTTTTGCTTGCAGAAGTTTGTTTTTATGTTTTTAGGAGAACTCATGCCAGTCTATGGAGGTTTCTTTCAAATCACTCCATGTTCCTCTTCCTTTCTATCTTGACCTATCTTTTACCTTTTATCTTGATTGATACTTATCAACCTGCCCTCAGTTATGTTCTAATTTCTCGGAAACCTGCAGATGAATTGAGTCCAAGCAGGGCACCAGTAAGACAAAAGCTCTGAAAGTAGCCTTATCACCCAAAGGTCTCATTTAAGATTGGCTGAATATAAAGTCTGTACTCCAGAGCCTCAGTAGTGTAAATTGCTCTCAAACAAGCACAACCGTCAGAGAGAAGTGTCTGTGTTGTATTTGGTATCCAGAATTTGTAATTGCTGAAGAAGTTAATGGAATTGTCAGACCATTGATAAAAGTGGATCCTGAAGAACAAGAGGTAGATTTAATGAGCAGCTCACCTCTGTCCTCCCGATGCAATACACTTGCGATCCGAGTCCTGACACCCCTTTGTTCCAATCTTTTTTAACACGTCTGACTTTCCACAGAGAAAGTGGTCAGTTCTCCATATAATTGCTTCCAAACTTATGTCTCTGATAAGTGCTTTCATTTAGCTTGTTCTACAAATCGCCCCTTTAAGGCCCATTCTAAATATGCTTCTCGGAGTATGTACAGTGATTAGATTGAATGTGCTGCTTTGCATAAGGTCTAAAAAAACATACTGCATTTTTTTCAACAATAATGGAACTGAATAATCTTTAATATAGGTTTTTATTAAAATAACTAATATCTCTCTCCAGGTCAATATGCTGTGGTACTTTGCCATTAAACAGATATTATGTCCTTTTATTACATTCTACAAGACTCATTATTCTGCATTTATCTGCATTGAATTTTCTATCTATTAGCCCAAGTATTTAAGTGAACTAATTCTTTTCCTACCTGAGGATTGTTTTTCAGGGTTGACCTCTCCTCCCAATTTAGCATCATCTGCAAACCAGAACACTGTAGTGTAAGTAATGTGCTTGGAGTCAGTTATTTAAGATCCTTAATAGCAGGATATCCAGTATCATTTCCGACCAAGGTAACTCTTCCATGAGTAGCTTAGCTGTAATTATGTTCTTTATCTCTAATTTCATAACATAGAAGTCTTGATTAGAATAAAAGCAAGAGAAAAATCTTAATTAAAACAAAACCTCATTTTAATAGAAGTTTCTTCTGCTAGATTTCTTCGCAATGTGATGTCCTCCAAGATGAATCAGCAGAGCACCTCTCACATCCTGGCAGGTAACCATTCACTTTACAACCTTGGGTCAACAAGGTAGACATCACTTAGACCCAGAAAATTGATGCAATTAATTCTAGGCTTCTACTTCAGAAGTCCCTGAACTAGTGACTGTGGGTCAGTAATTCAAGGAGGGAGGTGGAGAGGAAGAGAAAACAAGGCTTAGCTATGTATCTGCAAGGATTTCCTAAGTTAAACTGAGGAGATGTGTCAGACATCCCTTTCATGCACACACCATGTAGGGAGAAAACACCCACCTATGAAATCTTTTCACCTTCAAATCTGCATTTAATATCATCTGATGTTGTCTGAATAAAATGTTAGAGATAAGGTGGGTCTTTCAGAGTGAATCAATCGCTGCTTTGCAAGCTCTCTTTTAACCACACACTCCTGAATAAAAAGGCTGATGCTTAAGGGACCTTGAAAAATTACACAGTTTTAGAGTGAGGAGACTTAGCTACCACAGAGGTAAACAAATGCAAATCGTGCATATACAGAGAATGGTTATTGCTCCAAAGCATAAAGAATATGACAGCATATTACTTTACTAAAAACTTGAATTAGTTATCTATTGCTGCCATAACAAATTACTGTATATTTAGGGGCTTATAATCACACAAATCAATTATTTCACGCTTCTATATGTCGGAAGTACATTATAGGTATCATCAGACTAAAACGAAGGTGTTGGTGGTATTGTGTTCCTTTCTGAAGGTTCTATAGATAAATCCATTTCCTTCTCATTCAGGTTGTTGACAGAATCCAGTTCCTTGTGGTTTGAGGACTGAGGTGCCATATCCTTGCTAGCAACAAGTTTGAGACTATTCCCAGCTTCTAGAGGCTTCTGTATTTCCTGGTTTGTAGCAGCCTTCATCCATCTTCCAAGCCAGCAATGATGGGTCAAGTTTCTCTCACACTTGGAATCTCTCCTGCCTCTTCCACGCCTCTCTGACTTCAGCAGGGAAAAGATGTCTGCTTTTAAGAGATAATGTAATTGGATTGAGTTTACCTGGATAATTCATTACAATCCCCTCATCTCAAGATCCATAAACTTAATTACATCCGTGAAGTCCTTTTTGCCGTGTAATGTAAATATATTCACAGGTTTCAGGAATTAGGTCACAGATATCTTGGGGACCATTATTTGTCACACCACAGGATTTTAATGTATTTGATTAGGACTGGGTTTACAATTGAACAAATTTTAATTTTATCACCGAGTTAGTTTTGACCAATTAATCTACTTTTGTGAACATGGTTGACATCAGCACGTTGAGTTTATAATTTTTTAGAGACAAATAGCCCTTACAGGTTTCAACTATATGAACCCCAAACATTTCTTGTTGCATTAGTAATATTTATATACATATTGGGAGAATGTATTTTGTTCATTCGTTTATTTATCTACATTTATCTATGTCCTACTAGACCATAGGCACCTTTATTAGCATCATTGTCAATCCATCTACTTTGAATTACCTTGATTAGGTCAGTCCAAATTTATTGTTATGTTTTATAATTAAAATGTACACCTTTGTACCTGCACAGTCCTGGGACAGAAATCTTGACAGTTCCAATGATGAGCATGTCCATATGTTATGGATTGAGGAGATGGCGCCAAGGGTCAAAAATTTGGGTCTTCCCAGAAACAGTATTTTTGAAAAGCTCCGGAATCCCTCTGCCTCACCATTCTCCCTATCCCAGTTCTCACAGTTTGCAATCATTAGAGGTAATGTGGTATTTCTCCAACATATCAGTGTCATTGAGTACAAGCTCATTCCATGACCATTCTCAGGTTTTTGTGACACCCTGGACATGACTGTGGTAATTCTGCTAATTTAGACCAGCTTCCAGTTTCCTCTCTGAGTTGTTTCTGGAGAGACTAGAAGTTTCCCTTCTTTTTGTCTGGATCCCCTGGATAGGGGCTATGTGGTAGCCAGAACAATGGTCCCCCCAAAATGTATGTATCTTAAGTCTCAGAGTTTGTGAACGTGATATGTTATATGGTAAGGGGGAATGAAGGCTGTAGTTGCAATTAAGTTTACTAACCAGATGACCTTCAGATGGTAAGATTAGGTGGGCCCACTATTATCACAAGGGTCCTTAAAAGTCTAAGAAGGAGGCAGCGGTGTCACAGTGATGGAATGTGAGAAAGACTCAAGTAACCATCACTGACTTTGAAGATGGAGGGGGCTCACTAGTCAAGAAATGTGGGAAGCCTCTACAACCTGGAAAATACGAAGAAATGGATTCTACCTAAGGGTCCCCAGAAAAAATACAGCCCTGCCACCACCTTGATTTTAGCTGAGGGAGATCTATGCCAGAATTTGAACACCAAGAACTGTAAGAAGATAAATTTGTGGTGTTTTAATTCTCTAAGATTGAGGTAATTTGTTATGGTAACCACAGGAAACCAATACA
>NW_012155951.1:2760964-2761280 GCF_000956105.1 Propithecus coquereli | reverse complement strand
CCCAACCACTCAGCACCTATGAAGACCTGCTACAGAGATTTCATTTCTTCCACAACAGACAAGGAAACACCCAATTTCCTTGGGGACATACAGCGTATGGTAATGACTTCACCACTCTACTTCATTGTTGTCAGTATGAGTAGACAGCTGAGAAAATGTCATGCTTAATTCCATTCTCTGAAGAAGAAGTCTCTCCTTCCTTTTCTTCTGAGTCTTCAAGGATGGGAAATGGTGTTAAAGCTTCCAGGTGTTTTACTATGCTGCTGTAATTTTGTGTCTCTATAAAAAGCCCACCCATTCTGAAGGCTAAGAACTT
>NW_012155951.1:2757633-2758363 GCF_000956105.1 Propithecus coquereli | reverse complement strand
CAGATCCATCCACATTTCCTTGCCAAGAACTCAGTCCAGTGACAAAAGTGGCCCTGCCAAGTATAAGGCTAGCTGGGACATTCGGTGTTAATTGCGTATGACACAGAGAGTGTAACAGGATTTGGAGAACACATAGCCTTTTCTCTTGTCAAATAGGATAAATCATAGTGCTTCGTTCTCAAATATATTGTGAGGACAAAAAGAGATGTTACTTGTAAAATGATGTCTAGTACTTGATAGACATTTGTTCATTGTTGGGGAAAATCAAGTAACATAAATAAATAATTGTATTTTGTAGGACTAAAGTGATAAATACCATCGGAGAAGTAAAGGCAGATTATTATGGAATATGCAGATTGAGTTTGTGGACTATGATAAAGTCCAGTGGGGTCATCTGTGGACCCTAAAAATGGTCCTAAAGAAAGGAAATAATAGTTACTTTCTTATGAATGCATTCTCATGAATTTATTCTCTTATAGATGAAAGAAACTCACTGGAGGAATTTTCTTTTTTTTTTTTTTTCAGAGAAAAACAACATTCCTGTTTCTGGAGAAGCAGCTTCTATTGGTGGAGTCTCCATAGCAGTTGAATTTCACTGGGAATCCCCAAGTGGCTATCCTTTCCCCTCCTTAACCCACTTGCACAAGGTCCTTCCTCCTCTCCTCCTTGGGTTGCTTTCAAGCCCTGTTGGCCTCTCTATGCACAGCCAGTCTTGAGCTACAAAGGTGAA
>NW_012155951.1:2742109-2744958 GCF_000956105.1 Propithecus coquereli | reverse complement strand
GATTTCTGGAATCAGTAAATTTATTACTGAAGATTTGTGCATGGAAAATGTGGTCAATGAAGACAATTCTCTACTGCAGAAGGTCAATTGGACACATTAATGGCCGATTCTCTAAAGCATGAAGGATCATTTTAGGGCTAGCATTGCTATTTGTAGTTAAATAGCCAGGTAAATGCTAAAAGGGCAAACAAATTTCATTCCCCTAGGCATTAGCTAAGGCCAGAAAGAAGAGGAAGTCAGCCACGGTTTCTACTCATCTGTCCCATGCTCTTTGACTTCCGTTCTGGGGAAAGAAGGTCATTTCTCAGTGCCCTCTAGCAGTCTTTGGTCTAGGTGGCCTTGGTCCTCGACTGGCCCAGTGAATACCAGGCATGCTGTGAACAGCTGTGCTCCAGCTGTGCCATGACCAGGAGGAAGGTCTCTCTTGCAGATTTAAGCAGAATTTCAAAATGTGAAAAGTGTTTCTTTAATGTCCTTTTAACCTTAACTCTGTCTTTATCTTTCCCTATTCCTATCAGGCACCCTGGAATTTAATGGACACTCCCTGCCACCAACCATGACCCTGCCACTTCACCATAGAACTTCATCTGTGACAGTTTTCCCAAAGTAGCACCATGAGTATGTGATCCTCCTCTATCTCCTCATTAAAACTACCCTGTCCTTTGGGCTATTCCTTATGGAATTTCCTGTCGGTAAGTATTGATGTGACAAAGTACATTAGATAAGTGTGTTTAGCAAGGCCTCTGATTATTTTAATCCGAAAAAGAAACGTTTGTGGAAACTTTAGGTGGACCGATGAGGTATAAGTAAGTATATTTTGGCACAGAGCACTTTTGGAAACTGCAAATCACACCACTTTTATGACTGGTAATACGACTCTGAAATTTTCCATTACAACAGAACAAAACAAAACTTAATACCATAGAATTTTTCTAGCAGATATCAATTCTTATTTCCTTTCGAAAGTATTCCCTGGATATTTTAGTTCACAGTGGTCCTACCCTAGAGATTGCAAATAAATAAATAAATAAATGATAAATAAGATTCGCCTCATATTAATATGTAAAGAAGTTCCTCATGTTTCATTAGATCTGAGGATTTAGGATACGTTTGCTCTTTTACAAAGTTTCCACCCATATTGGGCATGTGAATATTTTTCATGTATAACTCCTCATAAATAGGAGGCATTTTTTGTGTGTGTTTGTGTCCTGTGCTCCTGTTTTCAATGGGGTCATTTGAGAAAAGTATGGAAACTACATTCTAAGCTCCCAAAGGCATCGTGGTTTGCAGAAGGCCAGAGACTGGCTCCAGGGTTTGCAAACACGGTAGAGGTTGTTTCACCTTGGAGTCCCTGAATCCCAGCCAATTCAGGTTAATAGTGCCCAAAAGTCATTTCCTGGCCTACTCACATGGTTGGAAGGGGATGGCAAGATGGTGGCAATTTCAGACATCCACCTCCCAGACAAGCATGGCCATGTGGACTCAGAGCTGGAAGGGAGAGGATGATGAGTTTGGAGGCTGCAAATATGAATGGGTAAGAAAGCAATTTGAGCCAGGCTGCTGGGGAGAGCAGGGCAGAAATGAGGAAAAGTGGTTTAGAGGAAAGAGCTTGTGGCCAGAGATCAGGATGTCTGAGTTTTTTTCTGGCTCTATCTCCATTCAACTAAGTGACCTTGAAGAATTTACTTATACTATCTAGAAGATTTGCATCTGTGTGTGTGTGTGTGTGAGAGAGAGAGTGAGAGAGAGATAGAGAGAAATAAAATGAACTTAATTATCTCTGCAGTTTCTTCCAGCTCTAGAATTGTGCAGAAAAAACTCTTGAACAATATTGTATTACCAAATAACTATATTACACTTTGTAAATCAGTAAATGTAACTCCATGTCAACAGTCTATTTATATGTGAAATTCAAAGTCCCCAAAGCTGCCTTACAGGGTCCTCAAAGTAATCTAATTTCTAATAATATGAAAGTTAAATACAGTAATGCACCGCATAAGGACATTTAAATCAATGACAGACCACATGTACAACGTGCATATGTAAATACACACACAATCTTTTATATAAGATTATAATATGGTATTTTCACTGTATTTTTTCTATGTTTAAATACGTTTAGATACATAAATGCTTAAAAATGCCTTACAATTGGTTATAGTATTGAATAGAGTAACATGCTAGTCAGGTTTGTAGCCTAAAAGCCATAGGCTACACCATAGAGCCCACAAATGTAGTGGGCTGTACCACTGAGTTTTGCGTAAGTATACTCCATGATGTTTTCACAATGATGAAATTGCCTAATGACACATTTCTCAGAACATATCCCCAATGTTAAGTGATGCATGATTGTATGTGTAAATTATACATCTACTTTCACATGTGCTCTCATTAAATCTTCTCAAGAATTCTATTAAGTATTATTATGCCTTTTTATGGATGGGAACACTAAAAGTCAGATAATATAGCATTTCCTCATGCCACATACCAGATGAGCATGTTCCATAATAGACCCAAAAAATGGCACAGTCTCTGCTCTCTGTAGAGCTTATGAGTTCTCCATGAAATCAACATGTACACACACATAGCAAAATTACAACATCAACATGACAGGTGTCAAGGATAATGTTAATATAAACAATATACACACAAAAAACTCAATAAAATACTAGTGCCAAAATCCATAAAAACTGCCATAAGTTCCATAGACAGTCAAGATTTGGGAAGCCAATAATACTGTTCATTGAGCACCTACTATATGTACCTATTTCTCTAATTAGTATATGAATATTATTTTAAATTCAGACACACACATATCACAAACTTTGTTTTGCTGAATGAAAAAAATA